>NW_026731676.1:0-236875 GCF_028476545.2 Physella acuta | reverse complement strand
GGAATCTTGAGTCTCGTAGCAAAGACTGAGTAGAGTCAGAGTAATGTCCCCTAGCCTTGGACAAACTATCAACAAAAGAAATAAAATCAATATACTTACAGCCACAAAACTTTTATATTAAAAAATGCATACACATGTGTTTGTTCCCATCCATATGAACAAAACAGCGTTGAAAGTTTTTACAATTGTTGCATTTCTGGAACGTTTGATGATTTTGAAATCTTGAAGCGGGACCTAGATCTACTAACAAATAGCCGCCATGTTTTTTGTTATCAATGGTAATCCCGTTCACAACAATTGATTTAGTTCGAAAACTTTTATCTCTCCCTGGCCAACCAGACATGAATTAACGCGAGAAAGAACGATAAACTTACAAGCCCAATAGATGAATGGAAAAAAAAATCGTTACAAATCACGTGACGTCATATGGACGTCTTTTGACTAATACGGTTTGACAGATATCGGCTTCGGGAACTGAAATCTGAATCCGATTACATTTTTTTCCCAAGATCTCTGGAACATTCTCCTTTTAATTATAGGGGCTGTTTTAATAATTTAATTTTAAAAAAAATGTGGGGGGTGGGGGGGGGGGGGGGGGGGGGGGAGTAGAAATCGTATTTTATTGGGAACTGTACGGATTCGACGAAAATTGTTTCCGACTTAATGTTTACAGCTGGTTAGGTTTTTCTCTCCCCCCCCCCCTACCAAAGCAACAAACCTAAAGCAGGGTCAGGGAAAGGGGATATCACGGCTGGGAATAAGGGTATACACAGAATGGAGTCCTAGTTTTATTGGTGAAAGTGAAAGCAAAAGACGGACATGAGATCGCAGGCGTTAGAATAAAAGGGAAGTGACGTCCAAACAAGGGAGGTCAGCTATACAAATAGGACCAACGGAAAGGGGAGATTATAAGATAACGTCCCCTGGTGGGGGAGAGAAATATGTGGCTCGCGATAGAAACATTTGTTTAGGACTAGTTAACGTCGTTCTAAAAATAAAAATTAAAAACCTAAGAAAAACACGGTTATTTTAGTGTAATTTGCAGAACGATAGATAGTAGAGTAGTACTATCTAGTATCAATACTAACCATAGCCGATTCTTTAAAAAACACATGCACGTAAATTCTGTTTTGTTATAGAGCAGTGGTTCTTAACCTGGGTTCGATCATCGAAACACAGGGGTTCGGTGAGTCAGTCTCAGGGGTTCGGTGCAGGTTAAGACAGACACCCGACTCGTATTATTCAGGATGGGATTGTGTCAGTGCGGACTAAAGAGCTATTAACAAAGGTTCCGTGAATATGAAACTGGTGGGGTTTGGAATCTCTAAAAAGATTAAGAAGCACTGGTATAGAGTATCGCAATCAAGTCAGAATTGCGTAAAAGCTAGAGATAAAATTATTATAAGGGCTAGGCTTGGGTTGGCGGTACTAGTAAAATGTAGTTTCGATAAGACTATTCGTGGTCTTGTAAAAATTACATAACAGCTAATATTCCTTTTTTTTCTTCTTCCTAGAATCGGTTTCTCCATAGCTAGCGATGACAAGAACATACTTTAAAATATAATATCATCGTATCATCTATGAATATAGCCGAATGTACACCTATCAATCCGCTGTGTGCCTTCTTGGTGAACGGTTTTTTTTTTTCAAACGGTATCTTTCAGGATTTCACTCATACGCTTAAGTTACACTGGAGTCTAACCTAAAAATAATCCTACAACGTACCCTTCAGAACCTTACGGTCATTTGTTTCATTGACCTCGCCAAATGAAGGGATATTCTTTTCAGCACTATACCCATCCGCCTTTACATTCCCTCACCAGAGCTTGGTGGACTCAGAGACGTCGTACGGACTCTCGAGCCTGGGATCCGAACCCGCTAGGCAGTCGAACGCTCTACCATTCGACCACATCGTCTTTAATCCTAATACATAAAGTTACACAAACATCAAACTCAAATCTTAATCCAAAAGCTTCAGACGAAAGAAACCCCCTCCAATACCCCCCTCCCCACCCCCTCCAATCTCCCCCCCTCTAAAACATAAATACATTCTAATCCATCACGTCCAGACGGTACCAAGTCCAGGTCGACTCCCATGGCAAACAATACACTCAATTCAAACATAGATTAGATCGATAATGTTCTCATGATGGTGATGAAGTGGGAGGTAGGGGGGAGGGGAGGGGAGGGGGGACTTACACCAGGACAACCCGTATGACCGGAAATGCCAATCAAATGTTTGTCGGTATGTTTGATTATAACGTTACCGGAAGTGGCTAACACAGGACCGTACAACAGTCAGGATATGTGAAAGTTGTATGTTTATGTCGTCATTTGAAGCCATACAGGCCCATTTTATAAGGTCTTAATAGCTTGTAGATCTACCTATCAAGAACAATCTTGGGAATGAACTGGGAAGGAATTCTATGGAACCCATCATTTAAGTTGTGTATCTGTATTTATGCGCACATCGTTATTTGAAATGCTATAAATCGTTAAAGTTTAAAAGTTTATTTTTTGAATTAGTTTGTCAAATTTTGAAATAAAAGAATGCTATTTAAGAAAACGCTTTAGAATAAACTAAATATCTGCCTATACTAAGCTTATATATTTATAATTCACTCTTAATGATCCTTATTACTGAAGAGAAAGCTAGCCATTTAGTACTAGCGCCTAGGATCTCTTTTCTTTACACTTTAGTACTTGGTCATAAAAAAGAAGCCTCTTTTTAAACTGAACTAACGAAACAAATAATTCGTCACTGACTTTTATATTTCAAATCACACATTTCCCGTCCGCATTTTTAATCCCGCGCAACAAGCGAACGTAACGAGGTCACTTGAAGTAAACAAGAGCCCCGCTATTCTGGAAGCCATCGATCACGTGACGCTATGACTAACCAATGAGTGATGAGGGCATGTTAACAAGCTACTCAGTCTCCCCCATCAGAAGGCATTACTGACAGCCCGGCTGAAATTTGTGTACATGTCGGTCTAAGGGTCAGCGGCCCATTTCCCCCCACTCGAAAATTCCTTTCGCGTATCCTCGGGGCGAAAACCCTGACTGAGGTCAAAGTGCATCCATCCCATTACCCCCATCTTGTCTTTTCACTTCGGTTGTTGTTAAGTGAAAATTTTCAGCCAAACAAGGAATCGGGAAAAAAAAATTATTATTATATTTTTTTTTATCATTCTTTATTTAAACTTTCAGAAGTTCTGGGATTTGGCAATGTTGATGAAAATATCATTTCCTGCCAAGCTATTGAGAGCGCTCATGATGAAAACAAAAAGATCACCCAGAAGAGAAAATTGCAATATTGACAGATTGTTTAAAACAGTAAACAAAACAAAAATTCTAGCAAAAGTGAAATAGAAAATCATAGATAATGAAATAATTATTTAAATCAATATTTTAAAGTCAATGTGGCTGAAATATAATAATATTAATTTTAAAAAAAATCTTATTACATTTGATATTTTTTACATTCTTTCTGTGAAGCTGCGATTTTAATTACAGTTTTTATTTTAATCATATTTTATTTTCAGCAACTTGTGTACAGTTTCAAGAAAACGTCAACAGTTGGTGATGCATTTTTAATTTAATAAAATTGTACACAGGCTAAAAAGGATAAATGATTCAATAAAAAGATTGAGGAGTTAATGGAAATATAGTTTTTTTAATTGAAAAAACAACAAAAAACAACAAGCCGAATTCAATTAAATGTTAAATTGCTCTAGGGTGTGCTGAGAGTTGATTAGGTCACGGATCAAAATCGACCGGGCGTTTTCAATATGACCTGTACAGATTGAATACGAACAGGTCATATTCAACTATAGAGGTCATATTCAATTTATACAGGTCATATTCAATCTGTACAGGTCATATTCAGTTTGTACAGGTCACATTCAATTATAGAAGGTCATATTCAATTTATACAGGTCATATTCAATCTGTAGAGGTCATATTCAGTTTGTACAGGTCATATTCAATTATAGAAGGTCATATTCAATTTCTACAGGTCATATTCAATCTGTAGAGGTCATATTCAGTTTGTACAGGTCATATTCAACCTGTACAGGTAATATTCAGTTTCAGAAGGTCATATTCAGTTTCAGAAGTTCGTATTCAATATGAGGAGAAAATGGTAACAACAACCTTAAAATAATGTAAATCTCGAGGCTGATATGACGAGGGCGTTTGAGAAATTGAGCTATCCCAGAAGCAAGACCCTATTACATGGTGGATGAGGTTTGTGCTGGACTCTTAAACCCATGTAAAACGTGTGTAGTTGTAGCAAACACACTATATGTAAAGGTTTTTGAATAGGATCCTGACGGTGGGATTAGAAAAACTAACCCGGTCTTTAAGGCAAGTGAAGTTGAGTTCACTTGTTTCTGTGACCTCGGCATATGAAGAGATAGTGTGGTCAGCACTATGCCCAGCCATCTTTACTTTCCCAAACGTGAGTTAAGTACCCATCAGAGTTGGGTGGACTCAGGGACGGTCTACTGACTTGAACCCGGATTCGAACTCGAGACATAGGGGTTAGCAGTCCAGCTCTCTACCGCTAGACCACTCCGTCCCCTAACCCTTGTGTATAGGGTAGGGATAAGACCCCGACCCCTTCATAAGAGGTGTGGGGGTCTTTGAATGTAAATAAATATGCAAGTAATATCAACGGCGTTCTAATATTTATTTATAGCGTACGTAAAATAGAATATCTTAGCGATATCGGCTATTTTCCATTCATACATTACTGCTTAATACGTTTTAAGATTAAAACTGAGCATCAATGTTTAAACGATAATTGTGCTTCCACAATTTAATCTTACGCAGTTTTATAAATTTTAGAACACTAATCAGACAGGGTATGTGGATACATAAAGAGTGAGTTAAGCAAAAGTTGAGCACCCCTGAAGTCTAGAACATGAACTCACCCAAACCACACGTGGTATTGACACGTACTCACCTTTGGTCTGGACGAAGTTGTCACCCCCGCCGATGTAAATGAACGGGTCCAGGTTCAGATAATACCCGTGGGCTATCCTCTTCTCCGTGGCCTTACCGTCCAGGTAAAAACTGACCACACTCTCGCGGTGGTCGATGGTCAGGTTATGCCACCTGGTGAGGTATACGCCAAAGGTAAATGGTACAGGTAAAATCAGTTTTAAATATTATTCACAAATAACGTGCTTTATAAACTTAATAGAGTTACACGGCTCTGACAATCGTGACTTTAAATGTGCACACGCTATACACAAATAAAATGTAAACAATAAAGTTAAAAAAATATAAATTATACAATTTAAAGGAAATTAAGTATAAAATTTTACATATTTTAATACATTGTATTTAATTGCTTTATATAAGCCTACTATTTTTACAAATAATGTGATATATTCCTTGCATTGAGTTACCAATGTGTTTGCCTAATAAACAAGAGATATGCCTGCACGTAAAGCTCTTCCTTGTGTTCAAAACAAAGTTGTTGACTTATTGTATAGGGATAGTATTAAAGTATTAATGTATAAAACACACAAGGTTTTTAGTGAGTGAAATTATTCAGCAAACAAATCATTATTAGAAAGTTAAGTAATTAAAGTATTATTACAGTAGATTAATTAATAAAAATATATGCAATCTAAATCAATTATGTTAAGAGAATAGCAATACCATTTTTTTTTAAATTATAAAATTGAAATATTATACTTTAAAAGTATAAAATGCATTATGTAAAAATGATAATAATTAAAACAACAAAAAATACATTCCAAATAAATATTAGTTCCAACACTTAGTGAAGCTGTTCCTAGAAAGGTCTTATCATTAATTTCTGCAGGTTAGACTGGGTACCGATGTTGGAAAAGTTTTTGAACGACTGTCTTAAAGATTTCCACATCTGTTTGAAAACATTGTCTTTATTTAATATTGTCAAAGCTACTTAAAATCTAGCAAAAGAAGTAAGTTTGTAAGAAATTTTGAAAACCCCTGAAAACTTGAGAACCACTGCACCATTGATTGCAGCAAGCAATGAAAAACCTGCGTTGCTGATAACGTTACTGATGCTAAAAACTTGAGAACCACTGCACCATTGATTGCAGCAAGTAATGAAAAACCTGCGTTGCTGATAACGTTACTGATGCTAAAAACTTGAGAACCACCGCCCCATTGATTACATCGGCTAATGAGAAACCTGCAACTCCTGCCGATAAAGGTACTGATATTAGAAACGATGATAACCACTGCACAATTGATTGCATCAGCTAATGAGAAACCTGCGTGGCTGTCGATAAAGGTACTGAGGCTAGAAAATATGAGGACCACTGCCCCATTGATTGCATCAGCTAATAAGAAACCTGCGTGGCTGTCGATAAAGGTACTGAGGCTAGAAAACTTGAGACCCACTGCCCCATTGATTGCATCAGCTAATGAGAAAACTGCGCGGCTGCCGATAAAGATACTAAACATTTGATTGCAGCAAGTAATGAAAAAATCTGCGTTGCTGATAACGTTACTGATGCTAAAAACTTAAGAACCACTACCCCATTGATTGCATCAGCTAATGAGAAACCTGCGTGGCTGTCGATGAAGGCCACCCAGCTGTTTGTTGTACATCATTTCCGTCCCTCCCTGCGAGCAAACGACACTTCCCAGCATGCCATTGATTAGCCGCGCCATTTGCCAGGGAGCCGCCATTGTAGGCTAACCTTCAATCTCCCACTCACAGCGGGATGTCATTAGTGTCAACACTATTGAGTGACTATTCTCATCCAGTCTGTCTTCACTATAGGGTAAAGTTTTCTATTCACATCCCATCTCTGTCTTCACTATAGGGTAAAGTTTTCTATTCTCATTCATTCTCGGTCTTCACTATAGGGTAAAGTTTTCTATTCTCATTCAGTCTCTGTCTTCACTATTGGGTAAAGTTTTCTATTCTCATCCAGTCTCTGTCTTCACTATAGGGTAAAGTTTTCTATTCTCATTCAGTCTCTGTCTTCACTATAGGGTAAAGTTTTCTATTCTCATCCATTCTCTGTCTTCACTATAGGGTAAAGTTTTCTATTCTCATCCAGTCTCTGTCTTCACTATAGGGTAAAGTTTTCTATTCTCATCCAGTCTGTCTTCACTATAGGGTAAAGTTTTCTATTCTCAACCAGTCTCTGTCTTCACTATAGGGTAAAGTTTTCTATTCTCTTCCATTCTCTGTCTTCACTATAGGGTAAAGTTTTCTATTCTCATCCCATCTCTGTCTTCACTATTGGGTAAAGTTTTCTATTCTCATCAAAAATTTGTAATCGCCATTATCAAAAAGTACCTAATAATTACTAACTTTAATTATCTTCTATAAACTATAGATGGCAATATACAAAGGCTTAGCAAGCTATTTCGGCGACCAGGACGAACTATCAATTTTGCACCCCCACCCCCAGATTAGGCCTTCATATGGCTACATTTATTTGCGTTAGTGAAAATGCACCCCCACCTCCCTACTGCGTATTTGATTTTTTTTTTTAAAGGCGTCTTATTATTTTGAGTATCTAAAATTAATGTAATATCAATCGTTGAACTACACAAAGCGGCAATTGAAAGAATGTCATCGATATTGACTAGAAGTATGTTATAATAAAGCTACTATGTTTATACTTCAAACAACCTATAGTTAAGTAGCCAATTGATAAAATATATTGTTTTGACAGGTTACATAATTAATATAAATTTTTTAGATATAATTTATAATGATTATGTGATGAAATTTAAAGAGTTTTTTTTGTGTTTTTCAATCATGTCTTAGTTACACTTGGTTAATTTAGCTATTCTTATGAAAGTTATTTCCCTTGAATGAAATTTTGGTATTTGGATTTCAAAATGGGAGATAATTCGTTCTTTAGCTTAGATTGACTGCTTACTCATAAACACAACTTTAAGTTATTATTTGCTATTGTAAAAATTATATAGAGCAGAAGTCCTAAACAAAATATTTTGGAAGGTTGTTTTTTTAGCAAGTTGAAAAATAAATACATTAGTAGCCGTTATAGATTGCAATACTTAATATTAGTAGACATATAAAATGAGATAGTGCAATTAATGCGTCTAAAATCGTTTTAGTCGCAAATTAATCATCTGATTAATTAAGTGTCTTTTTATTTATATTTTTCTCCCTCTCCTTAAGCAGGGGTCGGCAACCTGAGGCTCGCGAGCCGCATGCGGCTCTTTTGATGTCAAGATGCAGCTCTCCAGCTCCATGCACAAATATTAATAGTTATATTATTTCATTAAACAGGATAAAAACACTCATCAGAAAACAGTGAGAATAAGTGCAGTAGAAAGTATACGGACAGCTGACAGCTGCTAGGGCACCAAGCCCAGTCCTACAGCAGTGCTCTGGACAGCTCCGTGGCAACAATTCCATGCTTGCCACAGCCCACTTTTTCGAATATCGTTAGATGGGAATGTTATTTTATTCAGAATGCATATCCCTATCTGTCAGTTATCATTAATTTGACCTGAGTAACGTAGTTTTTTTTTAGTTATTAGCTTCCTACTATTGAGCTGGGTACTGGACGGTGAGGTACGAGTTTACCCTGCGTTAAATCATAAAATGGGATGTACCTGGGGAGAACCACTATAGGGGTAGTTTTCTATTTTTACAAACTTTTATTTAACTTGCTTCCTCTATCGTCAGTCTGTTGACAGTCTATCTGTCGTCACAGATCGTAACGGACGAGCAACATTTTAATCTTTAAGAAGCGTTACGATTCTTACTTAGATAAACCAAAAACATTGTGTATGGATAATATAAGTTTTGTTTGAAAAAATTTAAACATTGGGGCTACAGGACTTTACCCCTCGGACATTTCCCCTGTAATAACCCCCCCCTCCCCCTCTCAAGTTAGAATCCTAACTCAAATTCTATACCTATATATTACCTTAATCCTAACCTTAAGAAAAAGACAAAAGCATTAGAATTCACCTCAGCCTAAAACTTAACACAAAACCAAAAACAGATCTAGACATTGGTTTAAGCCTAACTTTGACCCTAACCCTAATCATAGCCCTGACCCCAACCCTGACCGTAACACTAACCCTAACCTTGATCATAGCCCTAACCCTAGCTGTCCATTAAGCTGTGATCGGGGGGGGGGGGTAATCGACAGGGGGGTAATAATGTCGGGTTTAGCCTAGTTTGACATAATCGTACGACAAAGGATGATGACAATTCACGAACATTCCTTGTCTTGATTAGTCCAACGTGCTTTTTTGGGCTGTTACCTTTCAAATATCTCTTTCATGCCTAGTACGTACCTTACTCCAACTATTATAAATGTCTTACAAAGCAATCTTCAAGCAGAGATCGAATTTTTAAAAGCAAGACATCTACATTGAAACAAGCCTTCATACATTTCAGACGTCTCGCTGTCTAAATCGTGTTATTCTAAGTCACCGCTGTCCATTTAGTGCAGGGGCCTCCAAACTACGGCCCGCGAGGTCCTCTCATCCGGCCCGCGGAGATCTTTTTGTCCACGGAGAAAACGTTGATAGGTGATGGCTGAGGATCTTTGCCCAGAAAAATCAAAGACATGTCCGGAAGAAACTGGCCCCCGAACTGAAATTTGATAGTCAATGCGGCCCTCGGACTAAAAAGTTTGGAGACCCCTGATTTAGTGTGATCGACAATATTCAAGAAAACCATTAAACTACTACCATTTTAATGATGGGATGAAACAGAGAGGGCCTAACAAAAATTTTGTATCTGTGACTAGCGTGTTGTCTCATCGATTCTACTATATCAGTGGTTCTTAACTTGGGTTCGAACTGTGAGTCAGTGTCAGGGGTTATGCGCAGGTCAAGACACACACCTACTCATATGATTCATGATCGGATTTTTAGCGCAATTTCCATACGGACAATAGCGATTATTAACTCGTCATTTCTGGATGTATGGATGTGTGTCCGCAGCCTTTAAGTCGTATCTCCTCCTCAACGAAGCAATATCGAGGACTAGTTCCAAAAGCAAATATGTTAAGCAAGTTCCAAGGATGATTGTGGGCCAAAAAAATTCCCGGAATTCCTTCCTGGATTTCCCGGAAAAGCCATAAAAACTTGAACAAATGCAGTTTTTGCTCCATATCTCGGCAAACAGACCACTTAGCGACTTGAAACATTTACCAATCGATTTCTGCCATAATTTAAAACAATATTGCCGAAGAAAGTTTTCAAAAATATCCTTTCGTTCGGTCACAATTTTTTTTAAATATATTTTAAACTGAGCATCGTGTAGGCCTAGGATGATTTAAACTGAGCATCGTGTAGGAGTTTATATTTATAGGATGATATTTACAAAAAATTAAATTGTCACTAGACTTTTTATTAACTTGTTTTTTTTTAGTGCGGATAACACTATTAAGAAGGGTTCGGTGAATAGTGAATGATCATATGAAACTGGTGGGGTTTGGTACCTCCAAAAATGTTAAGAACCACTGATGTAGATCAAGTAAGACACCTTTCTGGCAACAACAAGCGGAAGTCCAAGAAGAAACAACCAGTCAGCTAGTGATTTACTCATCGGTCGCTGGTGGCTTCATGGAGCGATCACAGGGTCAATTGGCTTTCGGCGTTGACAGAATTTACTTGACTGTGTTAATAAAATATGATGCTTCCAGTGTTTCTTTCATACTTTTTTCGCCAAGGGGTGGGGGACACTTAATTTTAGGGGGGGGGGGGAGGGGGGTGGAGGCGTGCGGACTAAATTTTCAAGGGGAGGGCGGACATTGGTAAAAAAAAAAAATTTCTATATAAATTCCATTTTGTTCGGGTGTGTGTGGGGGGGGGGGGGGGCAGACTTTTTTCGGCCCCCTCCCCACACACCCTCGAAGATATGCCAGGAAGAAACTGAATGCTTCATTGCTAACTTATCATGGCTAAATATAAGTATTGCTTGAATAAATATAATGTATCGAACTTTAGAAATTGATTACTAATTAGTTGTTAATAAAAAAAAAAAAAAAAAAAAAAGCAAACAAGAACTTAAAAGATTAACTTTAATGATTAGTGTTAAGCAAAATACGTATTATTTTAAAAGCTAAAAATATAAAAATGCAGCCCATAACCAAGTGCAGTTACGAAACAAAACAAAAAAAAAAGATTAAAATAAACAGTGTGCTCACCCACTTCTGAAATGAAAAACATCAAAACATGAAATGTTTTAATTCAAATAATACACGCTTTTTCTATATGATGTTGGTTTGTGAGGTGAATGATAACTTGTCAATAGCAACTAGCAACAATGAGGAAGAAGATAAAGACGTAAAGGTTTTATAATGCAATAAGTCTTAAGTTTTCATACACACAGTTAACACATCAAAGGGTGTTTTTTTTAATTATTGAAAACAAACTACAGAGTTAAAAATCTTTATTTTAATATTCATTACAGGTTAATTATTTCTAGAACAATTCGTTTAAATATAAAAAATCGTATAGCTAATAGCTTGCATATTTCAAGATTATAATAATGTGCAATGATAACTAGGAGTGTTAAATTATTTCTAGTCCATTTACTAGACAAGTGTGCTAATTACACTACGCTACACGCGTGTAAAAATAGTTTTTTTTTCTCTGGGCAGGGCATATACTGATATACAACATTACACTATAGATACTCAACAAAATATGTCTACAATATTACAACGAGCTGCGTAAAAGCAGTCTCTAGATGACAAACAATTTTTAAAAAAACTTTAAAAGATTGAGAAACACATTGAAACAACATGCAAAAATAGATTTTCCAATTGAAAACATCTATAATATAATCGGGCTGAGCGTGTCCTTCCTTCCACCCCATGCGGATCATCTCAACGACAGAATCGTTGAGCCTCTCTCCGACTGTGTCGCTGAGAATAAAACCCTTTGGTGGTTTCTCAGTCAACACTGTCGTTGAAAATAAAACAATAATTAAACATGCTCTCCACAATTAGGAAAGCATAAACTGTAGGTGTTTTGAAGCTAATATTCCAGCCATTTTGTTTTGACGAGAGCTAGTCCAGATCTAGACTAGATCTACTTGATCAACGATTTACACTGATGTAAAACCTACGTAGATTCTAAATCAAATCTACAAGATCAGGATTTAGATCTAGAAATCTACATTATTGACTAGACTAGAGAGAAAAAGTTAAAAGTATGCATAGTGCGTCGAAAGTAAATGATAGAATCTAGATCTAGAAAAATGAAAATCTAGTAATTTTTCAGTAGCACTAGACTAGATCTAGATCTAGTCTAGATTGACTAGATAGAAAGATAATTATTTCTGTGGCATAGCTGTCCTTTAGCATTTAGGATCTAGATCTACTCAATTTTAAATCTCTTCTATTTCAAATTGTTTGTAGATCTATATCTACAAGATTAGGCTTAGGTCTAAAAATATACTAAAGTTAAAGCTACACAAGTACACATCATTCCTAAACTTAATGCCATTAATGGCTAAAATTCACTGAGCATTGTTGCACTTAAGACTTAAACGTAAGGCCTAAATACTAAATAAAATTATTACGTTAGCTTAATTTTCGTGACAGCTTTTCTCTTCTTTTTTGCCATGCTTAATTTAAGTCACTTTCATGTGCTGGTAGCTTAAAATAAAACTTGTTTAGTAAGTTTATTTCTTTCTCCCTTTCATAATGCTGCAAATATGAGTAAGACGCTTATTATTATAATTAAATAGCTGCGATAAATAATCATTTGCATCTTTTTGGGGGTATTTCTTTTACATGAACTGTGAAATACGGTATCTCAAATTTTGCGCGTAACTCAAAGCGAAATATTACTCGCTCAACTGCTCGTATTTAAAAAAATCTGGTATGTCGAGGCACTAGAATGTTGAGGTACCACAGGATCTACTATGTATTGAAAGAAAACATAAATTAATTATAGAATAATAGGCAAATATAGTAATAAAGTAGGCCTTATAGCTTTAGATTTTATTCAGCCTACTAATAAATAATTAAATAGGCCTAAAGTAGTACTAGATATTAGTTAAATCACTAGTATTGTGTAGGGTTATTTTTATTAAAAAAACAGATCACATCTTATACATTAAGGCGGGCTCAATAAAATAAAAATAATTTATTTAGGACCTAGGCCTATCTTTTGGAGATCTAAAATTCTAAATGAAAAATAAATTATTAATTAGACCAACAATAGGCATAGTATGCTAAATCTATTTTAGTATTTAAATTTAAGGCTCGGCCATCTACTAAAAATTTTATAAATGTCATAAAATGGCCTACTTAATTATAATTACTAATTACTATTAGGCCTAAGTTTAAACTAGAGATAGCCTATTTTATTAGTAGAAAAAGTATTAGTCATAGTTAAGATGGTATAGCCTTATGTAAATTAATGTAATCAGTGTTAGATATTATGATATCGATCAAGCAATTATTATATAATATCGGAAAGGGGCCTAGCACTCTCTTAGTCATTAGTCTATTAGGTCTTACAAGTAGTTTAGCCTATTTATATATTATAGGGCCTATAGGCTGTTATTTAAATTAGGCCAAAGGCTTATTAGGAAAAGGCTTAATAGGCTTTAGTTTTTAATTAGGCAACAAGGCAGAGGCTTAATGTTGCTTATAGATTTAATTTGAAATTATTATGATATACGCTACTCTGCGACTATCACTATAGACTGCTATAGAGTATATTATAGCCTAGGCCTATCTAAATAAAATAATTCAACTCACTTAGCTTACTATAATTTTTAAAAATGTTTAGTTAAGTATTCAGCTCTCTATGTCAGCTAAGGCCCATAATTGTAATTATCCTACTGTTAGATCTATTAATTATTTAATAATTAGTAGGCCTAATTATAGGAATTAGGTCTGATACATTAAGTCCTATACATTGGTCGTAGAGTAATACTATTGGGCTAGTAATTATATACAATATCTATACAAGCCTACTTATCGTTAATTTGGAAGTCTTTGCATTGACCTTAGTTTTCAGATGTAGCAGCCTAATTTTTATCAGATTATACCATAAAATCAAAAGTAGACTTGTAGATCTTTTTAAAACAAGGCATGAAATATTAATTTAAATAATATAAATTAAACAAATAGCCTAAATAACAACTACACAAAGTTAAAGTCATAATAACTTTTTATAAAGGTATCTTGAATTTCAACTGGAGGTAGTTTTGATAAATATTAGTATTCTGAACATTAAAATAGGTAGACTTAACATACATTTGTTCTGAAAACATATTTAGAAATTGGTTTTAAAAAATGAGGTTAGGATTGGGGTGATAACTAGTTGAGGATTAGATTTGATATTCATTGTGTTTATCCATATTGTAATTTCTCTTTTACAGGTTCATCCAAAAAAAAGGGAAGATCTGATTTTTACCAATAATAAGACTACAGCATACTAAATGACACAAGATGTTCTTTCTCTATTACCTCTTACATTTGACATAAAAGTAGGAAAAGGTATGACAATTATTAATAAGCTGCTTTAAATTTTATAATTTGTTTTTTTTATAACTTAATTGTACCATTTTTATTTCCAATAATGATAAATATAATTTAGTGTCATTTATATTTTAAAATATTTATATTATACTAGATATAATTTACTTCTATAATATTACTATCCAGGTTTAACAGTCTATGCCTACAACATAGATCTCCAGGACTAAAAGTACACAAAATGGCAATCAGTATATCACAAGTGTAATAACACATGCATCTAATCTGCTTCAGTGGCGAGAACTGGGTGAATCCTCTCAAACATTAATCAGGTAAGTTATCACAAGTTTGCTTTGGTTTATTTTGAACATGTTGATTGAGATAGATTTTTATTTGTATAAATATTGTATTTTAAAAAATATTTTACCTAGTAAAACCAAGTCAGTGGTGATGATTGATACAATATCATTATGTATTTTTTTAAATATTTGTTTTGCAAAATATGCTGATTTGCAGGAAGGATATATATATATATATATATATATATATATATATATATATATATATATATATATATATATATATATATATATATATATATATATATATATATATATATATATATATATATATAAAACAGTATCATTTAGTGGTTTGTCTTACAAATTTGAATTATTTACTTAATCTGTCTTAACTGCTCAACAGGAACTAGGCATACCTAATGAGCGTCAAGCTGATACAGTAGATGTACAGAAAAGTTTATACACCAGGTAAATATTGATAAATTTTAAGTTTTCTTTTTTTAAGGATACATGTAGTGTTTTGGGAGAAAGGAATTAAATTATTTAAATTAGGCCTAATAGTTTATTTCTCTAGCTTATGTTTCACTTAAAATAACTTAAATTTTTCCCCCTTTATCACTAAAGCAAAATTTTATAGATATCTATGCCATGATTCATCTCATTCAATCACTTTTTTCTTGTTTTGTTTTGATGTATTAAACTAATTTAAACTAAAGATTTTTTTGTTTTTTTTGCTAATTTTATTATTTCAGATGGATGATTAAGAAAATCATTTTGTTTTGTTTCACGAAGTGAAAAGTGATGTAAAGGGCAACTAATACTTCCATCTACCATAGTTAAACAAGAATCTGCAAATGGTGATAATTGCAATAATCTTGATATATTAATGTTTGGCTTTATAATTATATGCAATTGTTTCATAAATAAATTATTTCTCAAAATTTGATGTATTTGGTTTTCTTACTTTGTACATAAGATGCAAGTGATTGAAAGCTGAAAAGGGTTGTATGTAGTTATAGTATTCCCAGCACAAGTTGACATTAAAACAGCTGAAGCCCTTTAAAAAAAAAAATAATAATAATAATCTAGGAATGCTGTTTCTATTAGCTGAGCATATATTTGGAAAAGAACTTAATTGTTTACCAGAGAATACTGTGACCCAGTTTGTACTCCAGGCAAAAAGTGTCTATGGTTAATATTATTAAGTTAAAGAAAAGTATCAAACAAACAGGATAATATTAATAAGCAAGACCCCCACACTAGAGAAGTATGGAATGAGTGTTGCATGGAATTCAAATCAACTTTGATGTTGCTAATTGCTACACTGGCCATAATTGGCCTACATTGATTTTTGCTGAGGTAGGCAACTGTTTAGATGTCGACTAAATAAAGAAGAAAACTGACACGGCAATACCAAAATCAAGAACTTGTAAAGTTCGTGGTTGCTAAACCGAGAAGTCCTGAGTTCAATCTCCCGTGTAGATGAGGCTCTATAGTTGGGGATAGCAACCTATCTTGGGGATACAACACTTGTTCTTGGATTGACAAAAGATAAGAAAAGAAATCCAGAAAGAAAAGCAGCTGAACGAAGAAGAAAAAGGCTGGATATATTCGGTATCAACTGTACAATTTTAACAGACACACATTTCAAACTACACATGCATTTCAATGACAAAGTTCAGTGAAGCCATAATGTTGAGTTTGACTGAATGAAGAACGATATTGTTATTTCAAGCAAAGTTAAGGTTTATTGTCTTAAAGACATTGTCGTGGATTGATTTAGACTAAGACTTCCCTGTTAAATAAGCCGACAACGATGGCTCTTTTTATTTCTCGTCTTTGATGTTGCTTTCAAGAACTTGTATGAGATTAGATTACCTACATACATAAGGCTACACAGTTTGGAATCTTGGCTTTCTAATAGTGGACCTGGCTACATGACATTACCCCCACCCCGTCAATTACCCCCCCCCCCCCCGGAGGAGACCCCCCCCTCCCGTATTTACCCCCCGGGGCAATTACCCCTTGTCAATAACCCCCCCTGGAGAATCCCCCCCCCCCCCCCGGCCTCAAGTTATGATCCTAACTCAAACTCTATACCTATGTATTTCCTTAATCCTAATCGATAAAAAAATGACCAAACCCTAAGCATTCACCTCAGCCTAAAACTTAACACATAACCAAAACCAACTCTAGACTTAGGTTTCAGCCTAACCTTGACCATAACACTAACCCTAATCCTAGCCTTAATCCTAACCCTGACCATAACACTAACTCTAATTCTGAATCTAACCTTAGCCCTAACGCTAACCCTAACCTTAGCCCGAACGCTAACCCTAACTCTAGCCCTAACTCTAACCCTAGCCCTAACGCTAACCCTAACCATAACCCTAACCTTAGCACAAACGCTAGCCCTAGCCCAAACTCTAACTCTAGCCCTAACTCTAACCCTAGCCCTAACGCTAACCCTAATCCTAACCCTAGCCGTAACCCTAACCATAATCTTAACATTAGCCAGAACGCTAACCCTAACTCTAACCCTAACCCTAGCCCTAACGCTAACCCAAACCCTAACCCTAGCCGTAACCCTAACCATAACCCTAACCCCAGCTGTACCTTAAGAGGTGTGTGCGTGGGGGGGGGGGGGGGGAAGATGTCCTCCTTGGCGGGGGGTAAATGACAGGGGGTAATTGCTTCAGGGGGGGGGGGGGGAGAACTAATAATCTGTAAGTCCTACTATTCAATACATTTGGTTAACATAATGTCGTCACACATGTAAAACAAAATAAGCAGTGTTTTTATTATTTGTATCCTTAAAAAATGCAAAATAAATGCTACGCCATTAACTCAACCCTCTTTTTTCTCGTTACATATCGTCACATAAAGCCACCGCCCAAAATGATGGTGACGTCAATATACAATCATAAAGTGGTCACCCATTAACCACGACTCACTCTTCAGACGATTTTGCACCAAACCCCCCTTCTCTAATTGTAACAAATTTTCGCAAAAAGCCAGATCTTCACTCCCCCCCCCCCCCACCACTCTCTTTAAAAACACTACACCTCAACACATAACCCCCTCCGCCGTTCCCCTGAAACTGCATTTTTACTTTCTCGTATATACGAAGTATAGAGAAAGTCTTGTAATCGTGCAAAAAAAAAAAAAAAAATCGAGATTTTTTACAAATCTCGACGTTTTACACCTCACTGATACGGAAAAACATAATTTTGCAATCTTGTCCGTATGTCTGTGTCTGTGTGTGTCTGTGTGTAAACACAATTACTTGAGTACCGTTACAGCTAGGTTGATGAAATTTCATATATAAGTATTTTATCAAAATCATAGATCCGTATAAACTTTTGAGTGATTTCCGATAACCGAAAGTGGTACTTTTTCTACTTTGAATTTTTCAAAAGCCTATAACTTGAGTACTATTGCAGATAGATAAATGAAATTTCACATGTAAGTAAAAGATCTAATTCTCTACCTTTTGTCAAATTTTGAGTAATTTCCGTTGACAGGAAGTACTAATTTACACTATTTCCGATTTCTCAAAAAACGCACGTAAATTTATAAAGTACTAATAATGTTGCGTACTATTATGCACATCTTTATTTGACGTTCACTTGGTGTGCAATTCTTTTTTCTACGAGGTTTTATTCTATTTTAAAAAGTTTAAGTATTTAAAATGGATTAAAAATCATGTCTATATCCCGAGTTGCCATTCCCCGTAGTGTTATATTATAATATTCGAGAAAGGTTAGGGGAGATCACTCCCGGTTTATTATAATATGTACTGACCTCGATAAACATTGAGTTAATAAATGAATTAATACCAAAAGCAATCTTTTAAAGCCCGAAATAACGGATGAAAGCAAAAATGTGTCGTCACACTTTCCGATCATCCCTTCCCATAAATGAAAAAAAAAGCCTGAACATACTAAAGGAGAGTATGGATGTTGATGGAGGATCCCAACGTTAAAAATTAAAGCAGCGCAAAATTTCAGGAATCCATGTTACATATTATTATTTTCCGTAGGTATAACAAAGGTA
The DNA here is from genome assembly GCF_028476545.2 of Physella acuta. NCBI lineage: Eukaryota > Metazoa > Mollusca > Gastropoda > Physidae > Physella > Physella acuta. Next base: position 218,058 of record NW_026731676.1, on the reverse strand, counting down.
TTTACATTGTGTTTTATATTTTACGAGCCGCTATCATACGCCGCTATTTAGTTGTTTCATTTTCTACTTTTCAGTAATTCATAATTTGTGAATTTGACAGTAACAATGCTGCCACTGAAAATATTTGCTTTAAAACACTATCAGTATCTCGTTAAGGACGATAACCCCCCCCCCCCCCTCCTTTCCCAAAAATCCTACCCCCCCCCCCCTCCTCGTGAAAGCAGCCCCCTCTGAGTTACCTCCACTAAGTTTAAAATCGTTTCAAACTAAATTATCTGCCCCTAATAGCTGTCACTAAACCCGGCTCTACGATTGTAAACATTTAGCTTGAACCACAGCTCACCAGACCATGTAGGGATGGGGGTGGTAGGGATAGAGAGAAAGAGAGGGGGCTGCTAGGGGCACTTACAGCTTGGTGTTTTCTATGGTATCCATGAAGAGAATTATTTATATAGAAGAAATATATATTAAACCAGCGTACCCGTCCCGCGCGTTGCTGCGGTCTCAGAAGACAGACTGACGCAATATTTTAAGAGGATTCCATAATTACATTAGCAATCACGTATTTTTTTACGCTTGACATTGATTTCTAAATCTAAACAATTTAAATGTAATCAAAGCCGGTATTATTTTGCTTTCATCATAGTTGTTGAGGCGCAAATTCTACCGCACACAGTAGCCCATTGTATCCATAATGTATCGCACTCTTTAAAACGAACGTAGGCGCAATAGTGTTTATGAGGGACCCACACAGGGGCGCTAGACCACACGCCAGTGGTGCAGTAGACAAAAAAATTCCCTACTGTAGGGCGCTCTTTTAAAACTCATAATGTTCCTCCCGAAGCCAGTGGCGCATCGGGTCAAACGAATTGTCATCGAATGTCGTGTGCCACAGGGTCAATATTGTAGAGTGCTCTTTAACACAACCTTAGGATATCTCAGGGCGCCAAATCGCTTCCTGCCGGGGCGCCGGCAGAAGCGCCTGATTCCATATAGTCAAAAATTATTGTTGCCCATCGTGTCTTTAGTGTATAAATTAAAACAAAACAAGTTAATTAAAAAGTCTAGTGACAATTTTAGCGCAATTTCCTTATGTTATCTAAAAATAGCTCTGTCGTAGCGTAAATCAAGAGCAGGGTTAGTAAAACCATTGGTTAGTTATTAAAACGTTTTTTATTAAATAAACCTAACTACTAACTAAACTAAGCACCTTGAAATCAAGAGCAGGGTTATTAAAACCATTGGTTAGTTGAACTTGATTATCAACATGATAATCATTAAGATGATAGATCTCTACTTCCGGCATGTATATACAACCACACCACACGCGTCATCACGTTCAATAGATGCGTCATCGCGTTCCATGGCTGCGCCATCACGTTCAGTAGGCGTGCAAGTTAATTAAAAAAGTCTAGTGACATTTATGCGCAATTTCTTTATGTTATCTAAAAATAGCTCTGACGTATAATGATGGGGTGCGTTCAAGCTAGAAGAGCGATCGGTTTGTAGGTGTTTATGTAATTTTAAAATTTGTGACCGAACGAGAGGATATTTTTTAAAACTTTCTTCGGCAATATTGTTCTAAATTATGGCAGGAATCGATTGGTACATGTTTCAAGTCGCTAAGTGGTCTGGTTGCCGAGATATGGGCCAAAAACTGCATTTTTTCGAGGTTTTTTGGCTTTTACGGGAAATACATGAAAGAAACCCGGAATTTTTATGGCCTATGCTCATTCTCGTATCTTGCTTAACATAATTGCTTTTGGAACTAGTCATCGATATTGCTTCGTTGAGGAGGAGATACGACTTAAAGCCCGGACACACATTCATCCATTCATTCATTCATCCATCCATCCATCCATTCCCAGAAATGACGAGTTAATAAACGCAATTCTCCAGAATGGAAATTGCGCTAAAAACAAACGTAGGCGTCATAGTGTTCACATGGTAGCACGGGGTGCTTCGGGTTACGTAATATCCGGGGCGCCGGCGGCTGCGCCTGTTGCTGCTTTTTTACCTTAGCCCCCATGCAGTTTTAATATCGCCGCCCTGGATTTTCAGGCGCCAAGCCGTTTATTAACAAAAATCGCACCCTCCAGGGAAACGCCCATAATAAATTTTAATTTTTGTTTTCGCAGAAACCTTCTCGTGAGTGTTTTCATTAACTCTCGAAAGTTTAACGGCACTCAGATAAACGATGTCAAACAGCATCCGTTTTGTTTTTTACAAACTGTGTAGAGAAAAATTGCACCCTCCAGAAGCGCCGCCCTGTTAAAATAAAAAAAAAATAACCTCCCCTGAAGTTTTATGGCGAGCGGATGAACGGGATTAAACCGCAATCTACTTTTACGTATATATACCCTATATAGGGATCTATATATAGAATCGATTCGCGCCCTGCTGGGGCACCGTGCTTGTGAAATATATCCAGTGGTATTCTTAACTTAAGTTGCATGGCCATAGGATGAAAGGTGTAGTGCTGCATAGAGGACATAAACAAACCCACAAACAAACAAGCAAAACTTCATTATATATATACATAGAGAGAAATATAAATAATTCTACATATGCATATATATATATATATATATATATATATATATATATATATATATATATATATATATATATATATATATATATATATATATATATATTTATAGCTACATTTGGTGACTTCCCATTTTCCCCAATGGCGTCAAATTTTGCACATAATCCACCTATTAATTCATGTGAAAAAAAGCATCGTTTTCATCGTAAATTATTAGATTTTGGTATCAGCCTCTCTCCGGTCGTCGCTTAGCAAATCTGTTATCCAAAAATTCAACAAGCATGTATTCACCTGTACATTTTGCAGTTTGTGTCATCTCCCCTCACCCCCCCCCCCCCCCCTGAATGATAGTTTTTAAACGTGCACAGTTAATTGTATATTTTTTTATCTGCAGTCAGTTATTAGTACAGTTAACTCTCATTAGTCATTTATTGAACTGGCAAAATGCTTACTTCTTCTATATATTTTGCTATTTTTCGCCATGGTGTCACCCCCGAAATTTTGCCACCTTGCGCAGTCCTCAGCCCCGCCCCCCCCCCCCCAACCTTGTGACGCCTCTGGTTAGGGGTACTACTTGAGTACAGTAAATATGTATATGTATATATATATATATATATATATATATATATATATATATATATATATATATATATATATATATATATATATATATATATATCGGGGGGGGGGGGGGGTATAGCCCCTTGGCACACCTTGTACCTACGCCACTACATAATCATGTTCTTAAGATTATATAGCACATTCTATGTATAAATTCGATAAAAATAGCTATTACGTATTCTGCAATTTTATATTTGTAATAACATATTGTAAACGAAATGAGTCTTAAATTCGATTAAAAAATGGGCCTTTATATTATGTATTTTTTCTATTTTGCAATCATATCATGTATTACTTGTTGTATAGCCTAGATTCTATAAAAATATACTAATATATTCTATATTACATAATCCTATATTATATCGTTTAGTAATCTCTACCCTAATGTTTTCTAGATCTATACCGAATAATCAATATTCTGTAATTCTAAATTGCGTATAAATTAATCATACAATCTCTAAAATTAATCATAACTATGATCACAATTAAATTCAGCAATCCACTGTATTAATTTATATTGCTAAAAAAATTTAATTATCAATTTTAAAGACAGAAGATACATTTTTTATAATATTAATTATTTTTAGCTCTGTAAAATGAATGGTTGTTTAATTTTTCTTATATTAAATATTTTAAGCGATTAATTAATCGAAATGGTTTATTTCCGTTAGCTAGTTTTTACAGTTTATAACTATAATTAGAGTCTCAACGACAGAATCAAATGAGAAAAAATCTATAGCGTTATTATATACCGACACTGTTGATAAGCCACTCAACGACAGTGTCGTTGAGAATAGTGTAGGATCGGCTGTTTATCGATAACATGTTTTTCCTAAGCAAAGAGTTTATCCTCGTCATCCAACTGACGGATATATCGTGAACATTGCTAATCCTATTATTGTCAAGTGTATCCTGTACAATATACGCGAATGGGTTACCGGATAAGGATAAGTATGCCACTACAGGATAACACTTAAGGTATTTCCTTCATTAGTAAATGTATGAAATTTAAAAGAAAAGCTTTGATTGTGATAAAAAAACAACAACTGCGGATTAGTTTGAAAGGTGCTTTTCTGGGTTCTAGAGTAGTAGTTCTAATTCTTGGGCGGCACTTTGTGATAAGCATTAAGAGGGGGGGGGGCTGACAGGGAGTTAATCTTTTTTATAATGTCATGCGCAATGAACCAAAAATATGCGCCTAAATGGTCTAGGTAATTTTAAATACGTTGAGGTTTTACGCTGCTTCAAAGTTACCAACTACGATGCTCAATTAAACCTAATGCCATGCGCAATGAACCGAGAATGTTAACTTAGTTGATGCGTGGCGACCGTGCTATTATCGCGCCTTAGCAAACTAATGAGGCCCAGCGAGTGTAGCGCTAGACTGCTAACCTAAAAGTCTCGAGTTCGATTTCGTGTTTTAATGAGTTGAACGTCCCTGAGTTCATCCAGCTCTGATGGGTACCTGACTCGCGTTAGGCAAAGTAAAGGTGGCTGGGCATAGTGCTGACCACACTGTCCCTTCATATGCCGAAATCACTGAAACAGGTGACCTCTACTTCACTTGCCGCGACGACCGTCAGCATCGAGAAGGGAATTTTACTTTTACTTTACTTAATTTCTAGATGATGCGTAGCTAACTCAATGTTCTGGCTGGTGTAAACGTAGTAGTATTCCGGCCTCTTAGACACAACCAGTCCCTCTCTGTAAGCAGGTAACAAAAGCTCCGTTCAACATATAGATGCCAAATAAATGTTAATAAAGTTTGAATAAAGCTTTTTTACACTTAATTCCCCCCCCCCCCCCCCCCCCCTTGCGTAAAATGTTAAGTTTTACGGTAATGCGATGTGTTTCACTTGTGACGTCATACAGATCTCCCAGACAGGACACTGTCATAGCGTAGATATAAAGAATTAGACGACTAGTAGAGGTTACAAAGGACGGTGCGAACTTGACTGTAGACGATTTGGTGCGAGAGTATTGTGCGCATGTGGAATACAATATTTGTGGCGCGAATGTGACGTGAGCATGACACGACAATGTACCAATGACGTAGACCGCAGCAGTAACGTGAGTTGGGGGTTAGTAATTGTAGGAGACGGATGTATTCTTTGATATTGTGCAAATAAGTGTGTATTAATAAAGTTAGTGTTTTTTTCATAAACGAAGTGGTTGACTTTTTGCTAATTAGTGTCTGCGGAACATAAGAGTGATTCCCGTCCTACTCACAAGTATAATAGTTGACGTATGAATAGTAGCAGATCAGAATATAGAAAAGATTTAGAGAATATATAATTATATAATATATATGAAACCCCCCATCACATATTGAAACCCCCCATCACATATTGGTGGAGCACAAGTGGTCCTTAATTCCGCAAGTGGTGTTTTAAAAAGGATTCGAAGTTGTGAAATTTGAAGCGGATTCGTGTTGACCAGAGGTGCTACTTGATCATCGCAGGGAAACAAGATAAGTACCTTCCTCTGATTTTTTTTAAGTAACCGGGATTGTTTGGATCCGTGCTGGTTATTCAGCAGTTTTTCTTCTTCGTGTTTGTTTTATGTCTTTATAGATCTAGTCTTGTTATTCTTAAATTGGCTGAGGCTTCCTAACGATAGGACACACTGAGTGTAGGCCTGCCTTTTAAGAAGTACATATTACTATTAGATGTAGAAGTCCTGTTTGTACTGCCGTTCTTTACCTTCTATTGTTACCATAGGTCCTGTATTATTGTTGTGATTATCGCGTCAGTTATCTGTGCCGTTTATCGCTGTTTGTATAACACTTTAGTTATTGTTGTGTGTACGATTATTTTGTGTGCGTTCATTCAAATTATTAAAATTCACACACCATGACTGACCTCGCTCAGTTGTATAAGCTAGGCAAGACGCTTGAAAAAAGTGGTGCTGAGCTAGAGGCATGGGTTGAAGAAAAATATAGAGCTATCACGGCTGATAAAGAGCGGTTGGCCCAAATAGACGCAGACAAGTGTATTAGAATTGAAATGGAACGTGGAAAACTGGAGCTAGAAAAAGACAAAGAAAGGACAAAAGAAAAATCAAGACTGGAATTGGCAAAAATAGACCTTGAGAAAGAAAAGGCTAGAATAGAAATGGAGAAAGAAATTGAATTAAAACGGTTAGAAATCAACAAAAAAAGTACACAAACAGAGCAGGTTGAAGCACCACCAACAACAACCAATTCTTCCAGAAGCATGCTATATAAAATGCCTAAATTTGAAGACAAAAAAGACGACATAGATGCTTTTATTCGACGGTTCGAAACGATCGCCAAGTCAGAAAACATAGCCGACAATATGATGAGCCAACACCTGCTCACCCTGGTTGGTGGAAGAGGACTCGACGCCTGCCACACCCTGACTGACGAGGAAATAAAAGACTACAAGACATTAAAAAAGACCCTACTAGAATTCTACCACCTGACAGAAGAAACTTACCGACAAAAATTCCACCAACTTCAACCTAACAAAAATGAAGATTTCAAAGTGTTTACTAATGACTTAAAACTTACACTGGAAAAATGGATTGAGGCAGCATCTATTAACAAAACTTATGAAGATCTATTCCAATTCGTCCTAGTCGACAAAATATTAAATTCAGTCCACAGTGATCTATATTCCTTTTTACAAGAAAGAAAACCTAGAGATATAAAGACTGTCACAGAAATGACGCAGAAATTCATAGCGGTCCACCCGACAAATCCAGTATGTAAAAAGTACGACGAGACAGAATTAACTTCAGTATTCATGACCCATGTTGCCGACGGAAGCAGGGACAGAAGTAAATACAAGAACCATATGCAGTTCAAACCCGACAGACAACAACAGATGCATCAGTCGGACAAACGATGTTTTTATTGCAACGGCCTTGGTCATTATAAAAAAGACTGCAGGAAGGCCAGAAGACCAAACTCGTTTCAACATAATAATCAGTTCCGTGCACACAGTGCGAACGGTCGCTACTACAACAGAACAGAGCATGTTCATTTTATGAGAACAATAGGACACCATAAACTGCCGAGCTTCCAATGTAGGGTTAATGGACAGGTGGTGAACGCAATCAGGGACACAGGCTGCAGCACACTGGCCGTCAAAAGCAGTGTGGTACATCCCAACCAGTATACGGGTAAACATATACCTGTCCAGGGATTTGATGGTAAAATTTCCCTTCACCCTACTGTACGGATAGACGTTCACACACCATATATATCAGGTAGATATGCCGCTGTTGTTTTTAATAAAGGACCATACGACCTGATCATCGGCAATGTGATTGACAATCAGACGCTACCTCAAGGTGACATAGATAAGTGGCTGCAAACGGAAATAGTTCAGTTGGTAGAAACGAGGGCCCAAACTGCTGCTAAAGTTATAGAAGAAAGTAACAACATACAAAAACCCTGCAAAGAAGAAGATGCTGAATTACCTGCAACAGTTGTAGACAATGAAAAATGTATTGAAAATAAAAATGGTATCCACTTAGAGAGCGAAATACACGAAAAAGAGGTGCCTATTAATGAAATACAAGCAGGAATTACTGAATATCTTGGGGAACATGAAGGTTTTAGTGCTGTTATAAAACAAAGGTACTCTGATTTCATTGTAAATGAAGTTGATTTAGATGGAAATGAGGTGCATTTAACACAAATGACATGCCCTGTTGAGGAGACAGATGAAGATAAAAAAGCTGAAGATAATAATGACAAGATTGTGTTGGAGAAACCAGATGTGATTAGTGATGAAGATCTCTCCAAGATTGATAACCTTGTTAAAACAGGACTATCATTTCACAGTTGTTCCCATCCCGGGAAAACAGAACCGACTGGCTGACATATTGTCAAGAAACTAAATATAGCTTACACAGTCACAGGCAGAGAGCTGCTCCTGCACTACAGATATGTGACACGCAATACAACACATGTCTTTTCTTTGTGTGTAGTAGATCTCTTTCTATTTTAATGCTAGTCGTGTGTAGTTAATGATTTAGTAATGTAGTTGATATTTTGTTGACAATTATAATAATGTAGTTACTATTATTATTATGTAGTGTGTCGTGGACAAATAACCAGCATATCAAAATTTGGTGGGTTTTTCTTTAAAAGAGGAAGGTTATTTGTCCGACGGGCACAAAAACGCTTAGCTGGCATATGTTTAAGACGACATGTCCGCTCATATTTTCTCAGAATCTGACGTCATCTTCGTGAATGCTACGCACTGATGCCCAGCTTAAATGCAGCGGTCAAACGACCAGTACATCATGAACGTGAACATATGAAACACATCGTCAAGGACACGTCCGCAGGATCATGTCAAGTAACTCATCTAGAGGAACCAAATCAATGTGAGATGGGTCATCCTAACCAGATTACTGAAACCTTACGCATGGTCGCGGTCAATTTCCGACCAAGTCGTAACGGCAAGAAGGGTCACCATAACCAGCTAACAAAAGCCTTACGCACGGTCGCGGTCAATTTTCGATCAAGTCGTAACGGCAACTTCAGCTTATAAATATTTGTTTTTCGGTCACAGTGTTGCCAAGTTTTGTGTTTATAAAGCTCAAGGGAACATTTAGACGTCAAGTATAACAGGGAAAACTGTCTATACAGATGATAAACGTTTGTGGAACTGTCTCTACCGAAGATAAAGATTCATTGAGTGACGTATATTTTGTAAATTTGTCTACACAGATGATAAACTTTTGTGGAACTGTCTTTACCGAAGATAAAGAATAAATTGACTGACGTTTATTTTGTAAATTTTTCAATACAGATGATAAAGTTCTCTACTGGCAGTTCAAGATGCGGCATGACATTGTTGTCGTTTGTTTTTTTGAAAATGTGAATGCTGGAATTGTTGCTATTGAAATGTTAATGTAATTCAGTCATTGATGACGCTATGACTATGTATTTATACGATGATTGACTAAGAAGACAGAAAAAAAAAAAACTAATAGTATTAGTTTTTTTAATTGTAGGGGGGGGAGGAGATGTCATAGCGTAGATATAAAGAATTAGACGACTAGTAGAGGTTACAAAGGACGGTGCGAACTTGACTGTAGACGATTTGGTGCGAGAGTATTGTGCGCATGTGGAATACAATATTTGTGGCGCGAATGTGACGTGAGCATGACACGACAATGTACCAATGACGTAGACCGCAGCAGTAACGTGAGTTGGGGGTTAGTAATTGTAGGAGACGGATGTATTCTTTGATATTGTGCAAATAAGTGTGTATTAATAAAGTTAGTGTTTTTTTCATAAACGAAGTGGTTGACTTTTTGCTAATTAGTGTCTGCGGAACATAAGAGTGATTCCCGTCCTACTCACAAGTATAATAGTTGACGTATGAATAGTAGCAGATCAGAATATAGAAAAGATTTAGAGAATATATAATTATATAATATATATGAAACCCCCCATCACAGACACGATGATGTCACCGACCAACCAGCTGTCTAGACATGTGTTTTGTGTTGATGTCCGTGTAAATCGTGTACACGTTAACCCCGTAAAGCTGCGAGATTTGACCTGTCACACATCAGTCATGCAGGGGATGGGGCGTGATGATGCAACACTGACGCGATCGTACAGTTTTATTTGACAAGGCAGGGATCGAATTAAGGTCACTAAAAATTAATAACAGGTCTTCGTGGTTGGGTCGGTAAAGCTTATGGTTGCTAAACTGAAAAGTCACGAGTTCAAAAACCATGTAAATGAGGTTCGATAGTTGGGGGTGCAGTGTTTCTTTCAGACTTTTTTCTCCGATGAGATGCCTGAAAGAAACTCTGGCTGAGGGCAGCAACCTATCTAGGAGAGAAAACACCAACATAAAACAACTGCTGTCTTGTAGCTTTTAATTCGATGGATCCAGACTTTGGTAACGATGTGTGATCAGTGTTTCTTCCACGCCCACCCCCCCCCCCCCCCCAACCCCGAACGAAAAGGAATTTTTATAGAAAATATATACATTTAACAGTGTCCACTCCCCCCCCCCCCGGAAATTTCAGTCCGCCCCCTCCCCCAAACATTTATAGTGCCCCCCCCCCACCCACCGGAGAAAACATTGTGTGATGAGGAGGGGGAAGAGTCCAGAGAGTGTGTCGACACAATGTAGCATTTCGTTTGAGAACTAATATTAGAAAATGAACTTCAGCCGCGATTTCGCTTTTTAAAAGGATTATGTTGTATGAATTGTAATTAAAATGTCTCAGTTTACTGAACGTTGGCCGAGCTCAGTCAATATTTTAGAAATTAATGGCAGTTTAAAAACAAATGTGACGTCATTTTAGGGGAGGTGGTGTGACTTTTTGAGACTAGGCCTATAGGGAAGGGAGGAGTTAAATATCTGTTTTGAAAAAGCATGACGTCATTGCGGACGACCACGAAGTGATGAGATAAAGCAGTCTGCAACAGCACAACAAGTTAATTAATTGATTGATTGATTAATCATAGGTTGTGTAATAACGAGGCACTTTAATGAGAAAAAAACTAATTATATTATCACAGAGGCGTAGCGACCCTTCCCGGCGCCCGGGGACAAACTTTCGATTTGCACCCTCCCCCCCCCCCTCAAACTGTCAATTTGCACCCCCTCAAACATTCGATTTGCAACCCCCCCCCCCCCCCCCTCAAACTTTCAATTTGCTTTCCCCTCAAAATTTTCCGGGGTGGACACTGATAAATGTAAATGCCGAAGAGCAGAGTTTCTTCCAGGCATCTCTTCTACCCGCCCCCCCCCCCCCCGAACGAAATGAAATTTATATAATTTATATAGAAAATATATACTTTTAACAGTGTCCGCCCCCCCCCCCCCCCGAAGAAAGTCTACCGCCCCCCCCCCTCGAAAATTTCAAGTGCCCCCCCCCCGGAGAAAAAGTCTGGAAGAAACACTGCCGAAGAGATGCCTGAAGAAACTCTGGTAGGGACCGGGGCAAACTATCGATGTTGCGCCCCCCTAAGCAAAAATTTGTTATTCTGTTATTCGCGTTGGTGAAAAAAAAGTAACCCCCCAAACCCTACACCAATTCGAGAAATCAGTCTGTCAATCAAGCAAAGCAGCAGTCGATTTTCTTAATTTAACTGGGCAGAATGAACTTTCTATTTTATTTCTACCCAGTTTGGCCGCCCCACCCGCCCTCCACTGGCTACACCTCTGTGCACGTTTCTACCCCCACCCCCACCCCCACCCCCCCCTCCCGTTTTTTTTCCTTTCATGAATGAATGACCATATGACCTTCGTGTACTTGATCTGCTAATTTAAGCGAACGCCCACGGATTGAAGGTATTTTATGTTGAAATGCGCATTTGAACTATGACTATTTTCATAAATGTATTATTTTCAAGGAATCGAATACAAGAATCGCTGAACCACCCCCTGTGTGGCTTCATAGTTGACAGACAAATAACCGGATTTTAAATACAAAAACTGAAAAACAAAGAAAAACAATGACACGGTTGAATGTAGGAAAGCCCCGGATGTTGACATAAGTACCTCGCACGGGAAGTAGGTCACAATTTTCCCTACCACCTTAGGTGCTATAAATATATTTAGCTGTGTCAACAATTCTATTACGAGTTTTAAGGCGCATCTTTTAGACCCCGTGGTAGCAGAGGCGTATCTACAAAACTCGCACAGAAGAGGGTCTTGTGGTCTGGTTAGCGTCTGGAATATTATACTGTTTTAATGTTACACCGCGTCCTGTAAATATTGACATTCTATACATTTTTTTTAAAATGTCGTTCAAGGAAGATCTACTACGCCTACCTTCGCTCGTCAATGCTTCTTAAACAAATATAGACTATGCGTCTATATCGCCTTTCATAGTTTTCACAACTCAATCTATAGCAGGGGCGTAGCGAGTGGGGGGCGGGGGGTGCGGACCGCACCGGGTGACACCATTTAGGGGGGTGACACCAAGGCAAAAAAATAGCAAAATATAGAGAGAAAAACTTGTGGGGGGGTGCAAATCGAAAGTTTGAGAGGGGGGGGGGTGGGGTGCAAAATCGAAAGTTTGAGGGGGGGGGGGGGTGCAAATCAAAAACTTGAGGGGGGGGGGTGCAAATCGAAAGTTTTGAGGGGGGTGCAAATCAAAAACTTGAGGGGGGGTGCAAATCGAAAGTTTGAGGGGGGGGGGGGGGTGCAAATCGAAAACATGAAAGTTTGTCCCCGGGAAGGGTCGCAACGCCTCTGGTGGGGGGGGGGGGGTGACACCATTAAGTGCCGCACCGGGTGACACCCGACCTCGCTACGCCACTGATCTATAGTATAAATTAACCCTTGACGGTGGGCCCACTTTTCTTCTTTTTAAGCTGAAAATCATATCTGAAGTAGGGCCTATATTTTTAAATAGCAACTTTAAGATAAAATATAATTTAAAAAATGTTTTTATCAATGCTAATAAAAGATCTACTTATTGTAATTGGTATTTTAACGCCCACTACTTCCCTTATATATTTTTTCAAACAAATTAAAATGGACACCAAAAAAATTATTTTAAGACGTCCTCGATTAGATACAAGGGCAGTCAGCTTGATATGTGAAGGAAACCGGATTATTTCCCTTGAACGCAGTATCATAAGCTATCCTAAACGAGTTAAGGGGATTAACTTTTGATAGTTCAATATTACATTTTTCATTTTAAGAATTACTATAATTAAACGGCAAATGGATTACACTGTCAGCTAATCGTTCTGAGTTAGTGGGATTTTCTTAATTAAATGACCAACGTAATTTTACTTGTATATAATTAAAGAGCCGAGACTACTTAGGCGTAACTCAAAAGTTTGTATAGGTTTTGATGATAAGTCATATTGAGAATAAGGGGCGGTTGGGGCGAAGATCGTTTGTTATGGAATCGGTGAGGGGGGGGGGGGGGTGCGGGCCGCACTGGGTGAAACCATTTAGGGGGGGGGGTGACACAAAGGCAAAAAATAGCAAAATATATAGAGAAAAAATGATAATTCCACTTAATTAAGTGATTTATTCGAGTGTTAAATAATCTTTTAAGAGCAAATTTGATAAATCTCAACAATGGTGGTGGGGGGGGGGGGGGGGGGGCGGTGCAAATCGAAAGTTTGAGCGGGGGGGGGGGGGTGCAAATCGAAAATTGAAAGTTTGTCCCCGGGAAAGGTCGCTCCGCCGCTTGGGGGGGGGGGGTGACATTATTAAGTGCCGCACCGGGTGACACCCGACCTCGCTACGCCACCGCAGCTACTGCCTTGTAGGCTATGAAAGCAAATCCTGAAATTGGAGTCAACGGGCCGTAAGGCGCATTACATGATGACACGTAATACTCAATTGTGTTTTAGGAAATCTCGCCCAACAATACAATTAAGAACGAAAAAGAAAAAAAAAATATTTGAAGTAATACGAAACATGAAATATAAAATTTTTATAAAAGGTTGTTCACCTTAAATGCGCGTTTTTTAGTGGGAAAAGATGATATGTGTTTTTATGTCTCTAAGCTATGTTTATAAAACGTAAACTTCAACGTTTACTGGAGTTTATGGGACGGCGTGGTCGGATGATAAAACGTGCGACTGCTAACCGGCAGGTCTCGAGTTCGTGTCCCTCTCCTGAGTCTGTAGAGTCCACCCAGCTCTAATGAGTACGCGACTTACTTCAGTGAAATTAAGGCAGCTGGACGTCATAGTGCTGACCATATTATCTTTTCATATACCGAGTTCACAGAAATAGTTGCACTCGAGTTCATCTTCCAATAGACCAGACTACCAGGTCTCAAATGGTAACTTTTCTTTACTGGAATCATTAATAATGCCGGTTTAATTGATTTGAATGTTACGATTTGTTTTTTGGATTTTGTTGGAAGAAGTGAAGAAGTCTAATGGAGTTGTCCTCATTTTATTTAGTTGAAATAAACGAAAATCTATGTTGTAAAAGGAAATCTATGTAAACTAATTTTCCAAAAAATAAATAAATCGCCGAAATGTTTTCACAATTACTACTATCATCATCATTTTAAGCGGCCTTTAGTATTGGCGCTGCTGTGAGGATGGCAGTGCCTAATTGACATACCGCTACAATTCACTGTTTGCAATCCGCACTGGCAATACCAATATTGGCTTCCAACTAATGCAGTTTAACTGGCCTGTTTGGTGTTTGTGTGGCTAGTTCAACAGGGTTTATTGACCCACCTTGTGCGAGTCACAATGGACAACTCACCTTCGTGACTGTACAATACACACACTAGCTAGAGCATTATAGGGGTGTGATGAGTTACAGGCCAAATCCATAGGCGGCACCAGCCTTTAGGAATTTGGTGGAAGTAGGGGGGGGGGGATGGAGGAAATAAACACATCGACACAGGACCCTTTTCTAAGGGGTAGTTTTAAAAAAAAAATTGTTATTTCCACGAGGCCTACAAAGTAATTGTAATGAAATATTTTTCTATATTATTTTAATTTAATTTTTTTTTATTTAGCTGCAGTTTTTGAAATGATAGAATTAAAGAAAAGAGACTGTATTTCCGATTTCATTAAATACGTATCCAGTTGTATTAAGTTGTATTCAGTGTTTCCTCCAGGCATCTACGCCCCCCCCCCCCAACGAAATGAAATTTATATAGAAAATATATACTTTAAACAGTGTCCGTCCTCCCCCCCCCCCCCCCCCGGAAATTTTAGTCCCCCACCCCCGACATTTTAAGGCCCCCCCCCCCCCACCCCCCCACGGAGAAAACAATTCTGGAAGAAACACTACTTGTATTTAGATATTCGATTTCTGTTTCCTCACAGTCATTCCGTCGTTTATTTTATACTAAATCGAGTCTGGGTGAACTCTTCATTTAGCATTTTTTTTTGTTAAACAAACAAAATGAACGTTGAGTTATGATTTACCTCCCAAGAAAGGACAGCAAAATGATGCAAGTGTCAACAACATCTGCCATCGCTTCTTAATCAGATAGTATTTACATAAAGGTAGGCAGAGTTTCTTCCAGGCATCTATTTGGAGGGGAGGGCACCGCCCCCCCCCCCCCCGAACGAAATTGAATGTATATAGAAAATATATAATTTTAACAGTGCCCCCCCCCCCCCCCCCCCGTAGAAAAATGTCTGGAAGAAACACTGAAGGTAGGCTAACGAAGCTTTCTTTAAACCGCGCCCGTGACAAAAAAGCCCCGTCAAAACAACCCCGTCAGTCCGACCCCATTAAAGAGAGCCATTGTAAAAGGATACCATAGCCTGTTTTTGTACATGCGTGTCTGGAGTGTGTATGTTTAATTTAATTTAATTTCAGTTACACGACACAGCCAAGCAGATGCATAAAAAATAAACAATAGTATTCTAAACATAGGCTATATTTTAAAACAATTATATCTGGAAATAGGTGACATTACAATACGTACGATCAATACATTTATGAACACAGTAAACACCTGTTGCATAATTAATCTCAATCGGTCTTTTGTTGTTCTATCGACGAACTTTTATGTGTGTAAAGTCTACGTGCATTTGACAACTAAAACGTAAACCATAAAGAATTGTGATCTACAATATTACAGCACTGCGTAGTTCTAATACTAAATGCGTTCCGATTTTTAGAATATTAATCTGTGCTCTTGGAAACCTATTTGCAATGTGTAGGCCTACTTAATACACTCAGTCAGTCTGATCCCTCCCACTTTTACAATTGATTTGTTATCACACGGTTATGTATTGTGTTATTCAACCTATACTGTCTGTGATAATTCTGGTTTCGCTACTTGCCCGTACAGCTTATATACATGTAATTTTTTAAAAATAAACAAAAGCAGTTTTATTATCTATGTCGTCAAATTGGACGTCATCACTCGTATGGACATAACAGTATTAACAGGCGAGAATGCATAGGTGCGGGGATTGCTCCTACTGTAAGCATTTTCCATAGAGATGACACATGATTAATGTATGTAGATTAAAATGTATAGCAAGCCAAACTTAGTATATACAATGGAGTGAAATGGTGACGCTTTCTCTTCTACACATTAACGTGGCTGCTCTCCTGATCATCCAGTAGGCTTAGTATAACAGACCACAATCAGGGGCGTAGCCAGGTTTTCGGTGTAGAGGAGAGACACATGCAAATAGTAAAAAAAAAGTGGGAGTAATCTGCCCTAAACTTTATCGAAAATGTTAGATAACACTAATAGGGATGGCAACTTCAGTGCAGTCGGGATATAATTAAAAAGAAATCATTTTTCAAATGCTTAATTAAAAAACAACGAATCTCGTAGAAAAAAGAATTGCGCACAAAATGAACAGCAAATAACCTGGGTATAATAATGCAGAACATTATTACTTTAAAAAGAAAGACAGAGGAATCAAGTTAAAAATAAATTCATTTGCGTTTTTTTGATAAATCAGAAATAGGGTAAAGTACTACTTCTGGTCACCGAAAACAGGCAATTATATCTTCTACGTGTATCTGACATTTCTTCTATTTAACTGAGACAGTATTTACGTTATAGACTTTTGAAAAAAAAACGAAAGTAAAATAAGTTTCACTTCCGGTTATCGGAAATCGCTAAAATGTTAAAACAGAATTACAAAATTGAAATAATACTGAAACGTGAAATTTCGTCAACCAAGCTGTAACTTTACTCAAGTTATCGTGTTCACAGATACACAAACAGATACATACATACAGACAAAATTGCAATTCTTTTCCGAATCAGGGAGGTCTAAAACGTCGAGATTTGTGAAAATATCGTTTTCGATTTTTTGCACGATTACAATACTTCCTCTATACGCCGCATACAAGAAAGTAAAAAGGTATTATTAGTATCCTTACAAATTATAAAAGACAATTACAGGTACCTCTAAATAGCGCCATTGTCTTTAATGTGTGAGGATACTAACACTTCCTGCTTTATTTCTAATTGCAAATAAATTCATTGTAGCTACCATTTTTATGTGTTTTTTCAAATGTATACAAATTGAGTATAGAGATGTTACTATTCACCCTTCCTTTTCCCTTATTCTCTGTGTTATAATAAAGTCCAACGAAACAAAGAAAGCCATTTGTTATAGCTCCATTTCTACGATCCTTCTATCACACAGTTGTATAAAATGTGATTTCATTCATACCCTGCTAGAGCAATTTCCCCCAAAATGGATTCCATTGTTAACTAACATGGAGGTACAGACTCTGACCTCAAAAAGGCGTCATCATTAATGTACTGACGCTGATTATAATGACCTTCATTAATATTATAACTGTTAATTTTTTTTACAACCATCGTAACTTATTTTAATTATTTTTTTAACAGTGTATATGCCCAAATTTTTGGAAAAGACGCCTCAGTCCTGAAAAGTTTTCAGAGAAGAGTAACAGTAGGCGAAAGCAGAGTTTCTTCCAGGGAGATTCCCCCCCCCCCCCCGAAAAAATTCTACCGCCCCCCCCCCCCCCGAACGAAATGACATTTTTATAATTTATATAGAAAATATATACTTTTAACAGTGTCTGTCCCCCCCCCCCCCAGAAGAAAGTCTACCGCCCCTCCCCCGAAAATTTGAAGTGCCCCCCCCCCCCCCGAGAAAAAAGTCTGGAAGAAACACTGGGCGAAAGGGTGCTCCCTTCGTGAACCTCTTCGCCACAAAACGAATGGACTAAATCATATGTTTAAAAACGTATATCACCTACACATCGGCAAGACATTTCTAGAAGTAATTTTATGATTTATTTACACCTATTACACTAGGTATTCTCAGCTTCAACTATTAGATCTAGAATCTATATTTAATAGCTAACTGTAGTAAAACGGCTTCACAAAGTGCACCTCAACTCTTTCAACAATTCGCAGCGCCTTTGGAATATGTCCATACTCTTTTTTTAAAAATATCTTTGCATACATTTTAATTGTAAGCTATTTTAAAGATTTACGAGAAAATAGTGATGCCATCTTAAATTTTATTGGTAAAATATTTACTAAAATTGTTTAACTGGGTTGCCGCTTTTGCATAAAAAAATAATTGAAGAGTTCCTAATATTTTTTTCTTTTGTTGGTCAGCATAGTCTCCTCTTGATTACGCCATTGCATTACGCCATCTTGATCCGAGTTAGAAGGGGAAGTATATAAACAAGCACCTTCCGCCCTGTTAGTAAAGGTGGACTTCACACATGAGCCTTCAAAGTTCATCCAAAATGTCTCACCACAATCTTTCAATGCTTCTACCCCATGTAACACTCGCGATGCATTACGATGAAGTACCTATGATGTCAACATTTGGGTCTGTTTTCTGCTTGAATACGCCCGAAACCCAGTGTCCTCTGTCATTCCGGAAGAAAACTGCACCTTTCCTCGACTCAGTCATAACCTCCTCTTAGGACTTATTACAAAAAATATCAATATTAAAATGTTATAGTATATATATATGAAGGATAGGCATAATCCATTGCTCAAAATTTCAAGTGATATTTGTTTTATACTCTGCTTGTAATCTGTATGTACTGGAGAGTACTCTCCAACTGTTGCCAGTCACACAAAAATGAAGTATAAACAAAACATGCATCAGGAAAAGAAAACAGCTGGCAATACATTCAGCCCATAACCCATTTACATCAGCAAAGACTTTAATAGATATACTTTAGTGTGGTTACGGTTAAATTAGTGAAATGGGGGATCCAATAACAAGGAAAAGTGCAGCTGTAAGCAGATTGCGGAATAACCTCCGTAAAAAGAGGGAAGCTTTAGCAGATCAATTTGACTTCAAGATGTACATATCGTTTCATTTTAAGGATGAGGTACTGCTTTATTCTCATTTGGCCATAGGCTAATGACTTAATTTCCAAGAGCCACCATAATATAGGGGCCTATATATAACTTCTGATTCTCATCTTTCTAATTAAAAAAAATATTAAAATATACTTCTCTATTTCAGAAAAAGAAAAATGCACTCTTTGAGGTGGCTGAAGTTTTGCCTGTGATGACAAACAATTATGAACACAGCATACTGCAAGGCGTAAAGGTGTGCATTAGTAAAATCAGTTTTTGTTTCTTAAGCTGCACCAGCCTAATACTAATAACCCTTTGAACCCTTAGCTCCTGAACCTAAAATATCCATGCCCCTGAGCGCCTAAGTTATATGTACACACTACAGACTCTAAATAAAAAAATAAAAACTATGAACATAACAACAATGTTAATTTTATCATTTCAATTAACATATGTACATGATTTATCGCCAATACTTAGATCTAGTAATCCAGTTGTTTGAGTAGGTAGACCCTTCTTTTAGACATAGGTAGATGTAGACGTAGGTAGAATGCCGGTTTAGAATTTTAAAATCGTCTTTCCATCTTAAATTGTAAATGATAAACATAAATTTGGTTCATTGGCTCAGCCAAGCCAGGAATTTGCCACGAGTCGAACAATACCAGTTACTTACTTTTTTAATATCACAATTTTATGTACAGACTGGCGATCTGGGATCAGGTATCTAATACTGCTTTATCTGTATCTTGGGGTATGGAGATTTAAGACTAACTGATAAAGCTGTACCGCTGGTTCAAAGGGTTAAATGGTTGTTTTAAAGGGGTTATTAAAAAGAGAATTTATATAGTTCTAGGGTTTTATTTAATTTAGGCCTCCAAGTTGAATTAATTTGGATTATCCTACTTCAATTTTTTTTTTGTTTACGTAGATGTGTAGAACAGAAATGAATTGAACTAGTTCCATAATTATAAATATTTATTTAAGTTAAAGTAATTTAACAATATTTTTCCACAGAATGATTCATATTCATATGAAAGCTCACGTGAGCTGATCGAGAAAGATGTTGTCCAATTTCATGCTCATAGATGGCAACCCTTGAGACGAGTAGGTTTTATTGTTATACTTTTATAACATATCTGTTCAATTTTTTAACTTGGTAACTTAAGAAAAAAAATTTAAATCTTTAAATGCTCGCAGTACTTAGTATATCTTATTCTATGAAATGTAAAAGAAACACTAATTTTCTCCTTGATAAATCATTTAATCTTTTTTAAAACTCTTTTCAGGATGTAATTGGTTGTACTGGACAAGTTGACTTTTTTTTGTGGCCTCGCAATGATATTGAAAAGATTCAATGCCATTTATTTTCCCGGTGGAAGGGTGATGATACCCCTTATAAGCCACTTAATGTAAGTTGTAAAAATAACAAAAATTCCATAGGATAGTATTTTGTTAAAAAAAATTTCTGACAGAAATAAATTAAAAATGATCCTGTTGTCGATAGTTTTTGAAAGGTTTGACTTACATTTTTCAGGCTGAATACATTTTTCGCAGTGATGACTATGAGCGTCAGCTAATGCGATTATTAACTGTACGGGACAAAACTGGACTAATTGTCACAAATACAGATCAGACTGTTTTTCTTTTTGTGGACAAGCAGCATATGCAGGTAATGAGGGATCATTTACAACATATACTATATATCTAAAATGTTGCAAGTTGTTTTGAACTGATAAAATACTAACTTTAGCTACTGCTTATTCTTTTGTAATCTTTTAATACCTGTCTTAAAATTTACTTTTAGACAAATAAAAACAAAGTGATGGTCTACAAACTACGCAGTGTGTGCCTTTACATGCCCCAGGTAAGTTACATTATCAATTATTGAATGTGATTATTACTTGCAGTAAATACATAATGCTAAGCTTTTTCTTCACTTCTTTTCATGCTAGGATCAACTGATGAACTGGGGTGCTGGTACAATCGAGGAACTGGTTACCAGTCACTTTATGTGACTTTGAAGTCATAATGCTACTTCAAGAAGTACATGCTGTTTGAGGTTCATACATATGAATTCCATTCACATTTGTTTTGTCATAAAATCCTTTTTTCAAAAATAGAAGACATTTTTAGGGACAAGTCGTAATGTATTATTTATTTATAAGTAATCTCTCTTTGTTATCTCTTTAGACTAAATGAATGGCGGAGTTGTTTTACATTCTGTTATGAAAACATTTTAACGTGTTGATGATTCTTATAATTTGAAAAGCTTCTCGCAGAAGTCTGGGTTTTGTTATATTTTTTTTCCACCTTGGATGCAGCTATAAGTCCATAAATTATTATTTACTGTTAAACTGATTGCAAGACCAGCTTACCAAAGTCAATCTCCTAAGCACAAAACAAATTGAGGATGTTAAATATAAATCTGGGGCAGTGGGCTTACTTATTGTTTACAATTTCTGAGTCACATGTAAGAGTAAGTTAACAAATAATAAATACTGTTCCCCACAATTGAACTATTTAATGTTTGTACTTTCTAGTCTTCCCAACTCAAATCTTCATTACATTTTACAATCATACTGTTTCTTAGAAAGGATTATTTAAATTCACTGTTTGAGTTTCTATTCCTGAGAGTTATCATTTTTTGATGATTTCTTTAAGAATTATATCATCTGGTAGTACACGAACTTTAATTCCTTTAGGTTCCTTAGACTGGGTTTTTTAAAACTTTGACAAAAATTAGGGTTTACAGGTGACGTAATGTCATTGTCACATTGTGTGGACTCAGCCTACTCATACACTCTACTAATAAAAACTAGCATGATGACCAGTTGAATATTTTCTGTCTAAGGTGACACATTGATGAAATTTATATAGAACTCACTATAACTTACTAGCATAGGGCTTGTAAAATAGTAGAGAAAAACCAACTGAAGCAATTGGTTGGATTAGTGTGTGCAACTGCTGAATGTACAATTACCTTATAAGGTCGCTTTAATGAAATTTGTTTTTATAAGACAAATTCAAGATTAAAAGCCAATGTGAAAGGTCTTCAGAACTGCCTTTTTTGTGGTAAAAGTGTTGCTGTAACAATTCTTTCCTTAAGGTTTTTTTTTTTTTTTTGCTTAACAATTTTGGCAGCTTTAGCCATTCATTTACTTCTGTTTTTGTTTAACAAAATGTTACTATGTTAATCAGATTTCTTTTTGTTTTTTTTCAATTCCAAGATTATTTGTTGTAAAAAAAAAAAGAGCTGTAATTACTAATTTTTTGTAATGTTATTTTCATTCTTGTAAATGAGAGACTACTGGATGAGAAATGTCTGACTTTTAAGTTATTAAAAACCAACTTAGTTATTACAACACGCTGATTAAGTAATAATTTCTAATTAAAATTCATTAAATCATTTATTTCTGTAACCTTTTCATTATAAAATTTTCAGTGATTACAATTTATTGTAATAACTGAGTATGTTGAAGATGAGTGATGGTTATTTGCTTCTTAAGTTGCAGTGTTAACTAGTATTTTTACTTTTTGTGTGTGTTATTGTTTGAAGGCAAACTTGCTTTCTCATGAAAAGAATGGTACAAAAAATTGTTGTTTTCATTATGTTATGTTGCCATTCCTTGCTTAACCATGCCATATTTCATGTTTGTATTGCTTGATAAGCAGTTCACATTGTTTGTAAACATTTTGCCTCAAAGCTCATCCTGCAAATAGGATTCCAGATGAGCTTCTTATTGAAATTATTTAGGGTAAGTGCCTTACAAATTAGGTTGCAT
Organism: Physella acuta; assembly: GCF_028476545.2. Taxonomy (NCBI): domain Eukaryota; kingdom Metazoa; phylum Mollusca; class Gastropoda; family Physidae; genus Physella; species Physella acuta. Next base: position 195,372 of record NW_026731676.1, on the reverse strand, counting down.
AGATACATTTGATCAAGTGCATGTGAAAAATTTAAATGTGACTTCCTTTATTATAAAGTGTAAGTTTTTTTATCCAACTAATATTAAATGGGTTTTTTTTTTTTTAAATAAAGAAATTTTAATGCAGTAAATGTTAAAAAGCATTTCAGATTTCTGAGTATACCTGAGGATTTAAAAAAATCCAAAATTAAACAATTTACGTACTGGTGGTCACATGACCGTTTTCTTAAGCTTATAAAGCAAGCAATTATTCTTAACCCTAGAACAGAAATTTTATTTTATGATTTATCTAGTCTTTTAATAAGCATGGTTTAAATTTTTTAAAGCTTTTATGGCCATTTTATTGGAGTGAAGATGAATAACTATAGGTGTGAGTCATAGTGTGCTAGCATTAAAACATTAATGCAGAAAATTCACTTTAATTGTATATTAAAATGGTGTGTCTGAAAATCTACTAAACAGATTTTGACATATAAAGATGACCTAGGTGTTAACTGGCTAATAAATGTTTTGTAAATATGCTGTATGTGGTCATGGAAGATAAAAACAAGTTTACATGTATAACAATTTATCTATGGAGCTGTCATATAACCATGCAAAAAGATTTTGTTAAATTCTTTTATTAAAAGAAATTTAAATTAAAAATGATTGAAGAAAATAATTTTTTTTACATTAATTTATTTTTAAATAGAATACAACTCATCAGATTTTATCACACCACAAGTGATTTATACAGTGTACTAGCTAATGAATATCATTGCTAACACCAGTGAAAATTCTTGGACAATCACCTCACAATACAAAATAACTTTTGCAGTTCCTGTCAATAGGCATACTTTTTGTAATTTTTTTTTTAGAAAACAATATTCTCACAATGGAGACAAAACTAAAAAATCAGCAGTATAAAACAATCACTTAACTTTGTTCATACTCCAAATATTTAAGTAAGAAAATTATAGAATAATTAGTTTTAAGCAAAGGTTATCATCACATTTAGAGACACTAAAACAAGAATACAAAATGGGATGTGGATTTGTTGTTCAGGTGCAACAATATAGAAATTTACAGAAAAAAATGTAACAGTAAGGTTAGCAGTAATCCAGTATTTTTAAAAGTTGTGAAACTTAAACTCTTTAACACAAAAACAAGTTGATGCATAAAGTCCTTATGCCCTAGCCCTGCTCCATCTTTTTAATTAACTCCAGTAAAAATGGCTTGACAGTAGACAGGCCTACACTCTTGTTCGCCTGTGCAAAAATATCCTCTACTGAATTTGATAATTGCTGTTGTCGAACAGCTGTCTGTTCTGTGGCCACTTGAGCAAATGATAGGAAGCTGGAAATATGTTGAACACTTGATAATTATAGTATTACATCAAGCCGTACATGAGCCAATGACACTTGTTTGAAAACAAATGTGTGGGCTTTTATTTAACAAGTAAATAGTTTGGGGGATAAAGTATGTTACACGTATATATTTAAAGTTACCTTTTCCATGAAGGCATGATGGAAAACAAGTCAGGAATGTAGTTGGTCAGCACTTGGCTCTTTAAAAAGAAATTAAAATCTTTGATAACACTTTAAAAAAAAAATAAAGGCCTACATTTATTATTTTATTATCTGTTTTTAATTAGCTGCATGAAAAAATTGAAGTTTGCATATTATGATAACCTTTAAGTAACTGACTATTTTAATCTAACTGGTATTTAAGTAAAATAAAGTCTCACCTGGGCTAGTGCTGTAGTTGTTATATGTAAGTATGATGGCAATTTCTCAACATTTGAGGCCTCGTTTTTAACCAGCTCAACAGCCTCAGACCAAAGCTCATGCTGAAGTAGGTACTTCAATGCCTTCTCTACACAATTACTTACTTCACTGAAACAGACCAAAGCTCATGCTGAAGTAGGTACTTCAATGCTTTCTCTACACAATTACTTACTTCACTGAAACAGACCAAAGCTCATGCTGAAGTAGGTACTTCAATGCTTTCTCTACACAATTACTTACTTCACTGAAACAGACCAAAGCTCATGCTGAAGTAGGTACTTCAATGCCTTCTCTACACAATTACTTACTTCACTGGAAACAAGTAGGTTTTTTTTAAAAATGGTTAAGAATGCAGAGTTTTAATTTTAAAATGTTGAGAATAATACTAAACTGATAACTTGAAGAAAAATTAACTAATTAAGTTGCGTATCAATAAAATGCTGATGCTATTCTTTTTAGAGAGTTTTAAATTTCCCCTCCTAATGTACAACTTGACAAAACTAACAATGACAGACAGGGGGTCCATAGGTGACTCCCCGGCCCAGGGGCATAGTGGCCCTTCCCAGCGCCCGGGGACAAACTTTCCATTTGCACCCTCCCCCCCAAACTATTTATAATGCAAAAATGCAGCTAAAATGACATTTTAATTTGTTTTTCCAACCCATTACCCCCGCCCCCCCCCCCTCGCTACGCCTCTGCCCCTGCCTACACTACTGTTGACAACTAGCAAGAATGAGTGTGAACTACCAGATGATACCTAGCAAGAATGAGTGTGAACTACAAGATGATACCTAGCAAGAATGAGTGTGAACAAGCACATGATACCTAGCAAGAATGAGTGTGAACTACCAGATGATACCTAGCAAGAATGAGTGTGAACTACCAGATGATACCTAGCAAGAATGAGTGTGAACTACCAGATGATACCTAGCAAGAATGAGTGTGAACTACCAGATGATACCTAGCAAGAATGAGTGTGAACTACCAGATGATACCTAGCAAGAATGAGTGTGAACAAGCACATGATACCTAGCAAGAATGAGTGTGAACTACCAGATGATACCTAGCAAGAATGAGTGTGAACTACCAGATGATACCTAGCAAGAATGAGTGTGAACTACCAGATGATACCTAGCAAGAATGAGTGTGAACTACCAGATGATAACTAGCAAGAATGAGTGTGAACTACCAGATGATACCTAGCAAGAATGAGTGTGAACTACCACATGATACCTAGCAAGAATGAGTGTGAACTACCAGATGATACCTAACAAGAATGAGTGTGAACTACCAGATGATACCTAGCAAGAATGAGTGTGAACTACCAGATGATACCTAGCAAGAATGAGTGAACTACCAGATGATACCTAGCAAGAATGAGTGTGAACTACCAGATGATACCTAGCAAGAATGAGTTTAGACTTGACCAGGGCTGCCATCTTAGGGTTACTTGATGCTACACAATCAGGAAGACAGTTGCAGGCAGTTTTGTAATAGATCAGCTGAGGAAGAGTCATACATGACTGAAGTTCATTTCATTCAGTAAAATAAATCAAAATGAATTAAACAAATCAAACTTTTAGATTAATTTTTAAAAAATTGGTAAAAACAATGTTTGCCCAAGAAATCTTTGCAAAATATTTTAGTGACAATTGCTTTTAATATTATAACTAAGTACATTTATTTTAATTCTTGGGGCTATTTAAATTTAAAAGCTTCCTATTATAGAGTTTTTTAATGTATTATTTTCTACAGTACAGTAGTAAAAAAAACTGTAAAAAAGTAGTGAGTTTTATAAACATTTAACACAAATTTTTTTCCCCAGGCTGCTTGTACTTCAGTCAACACATCATTTCACACAAGTAAACAAATATTAGCATTTTGTGTTGATTATACCTCAGCCCTATACATCAGCCTAACTCATGTAACTCAAAACAAGAATTATATAAACAAGACAGGAATTATACAGACAATACTAGAATAAAACAGATAAGACTAGAATAATACCTACTGTATGTTTCTTGCGGACAAAAGCTGAGACACCAACAGAATGTTCACTAACAGATTCTGCACATTTAACAAAGTTCAGCTACAAGGAACAAAGATAGATCAATCAAATCTAATGAAATCTTTAAATAAATGAAAGGTTTTATAATAGAAAATTTTAAGTTATAATGTACCGGTTACTCTTCTATCCACAAAACTGTCAAGATGTTGTTGATTTTTAGAATTGCAACAAAAAAAGTATAACAACTTTATTATTTGAAAAATTTGACTGTTGTAAATAAAAACTACATATCTGGACAAAATTAGTTTATGGGTTAGAAACTTGTATTCCCTTTTGGGTCTAGTTGTGTGGTCCTAGTTAAACTAACACTTACTAGCTTATCAGGGTGGAGTTGAAACAACAAACGACAGATAATCTCAAAACTCATCAGATCGCTGCTTTCAATTCCAAGAACTGCCTGCCACCTCGGAATTTCCATCTGGTCAACTACAACTGGAAATAAATTTTACAAGTCCATGGAGTAAATATTTTAACTTTGTCTACTAGTTTTGAAATTTAATCCCTATTTAGAACTTTTTTGAAAAGATTATTGTGGTTATCCATCCTTGACATAAAGTTTTTTTAAAAATGATTTTTATATCCTCCATTTGATCCTCCTGTAAATGATGTCACATGTCAGCCTTATTCCCACCCATAAAACTGTAATTTCTTGAAATAATTATCTTTTTTAAATATATAAACTAAGCTGTTTCATTATTTTGTATATTAATAAATTCTTAATCAATTTACAAAAAAAAATGTAAAAAAAAAAGACTAAATGTTATAAAAATATTATTTTAAATGCGAAAGTGTGATGTCACAACTTTTGAAGCCCATATTCACCATTACAAATCACTGCTTACAAATCTCTTGGGGGAAGATGTCAATTAAGCACAACCCCCTTATTGCTTAACCAAGCAATTATTTTTTTTTAAAGTAAAAAACAAAGCAAAAAGTGTAAAATCTCTAATTCTAGGCTAACGACATACTGACTTACTACAGTCTATAGTGATCCCTTTACACAAATAGTTCAAGAGCTCTTCAGGATAAACCTGTGAAAGCCAAAGCATTTTAGCATGCTGTGAAGACTTGGACAAACTACGCATCTCCATCAAACTAGAGACCATGGACTCGCCAACATTTTCTTCCCCTTTCATGACAACCTGTATAGAAAAATGTTTACATTTACAAGAATGTAAATAGCAATGTAACGGTCATTTAATTAATATTTAAAAATAAGTATATACTGCAAATTATATAAATACCAACTATTTGGACCAATCTAAAAACCAAAATTAAATCTAACAACAAAGTTTAGGCATGGTGGTTATGAAACAATATGACCTACCATTTTTGATTCTATGAGAACTTTTAACAGACTCTCCAAACGCCAATATTCTTCAAGATAAGGAACTGTAAGTAGAAATGTTGACACAATGAAAATTAAATTTGAATATTTAACAATTAAAAGAAGCCATCTTACATGCAAAATTAAAATACATAAAAAATAAATATGAAGTTGATAAGTGAAAGCAGTTGTTTAATCACAGTAATACAAGTTAAACCAAATCTAATTTTTACAGAAACTTTATTGAATTAAAAATTACAATTATACATACTTGATATAATTTTGAAAGAAGTAGAATGACATTGATGGTGAAGTTAAAATACAAATGGAATAAGCACTGACCAATGGTTTGTGAAATTTGTGAATGAGGTTGAACATTCTTGCCATCAGTGTATTGTTTCTTTAATTTTTCCAGTTGTTGATTTGTGTTATAATCAAAGTTTTCCAGCCTCTCCTAGATCATAGGTAACAAATTATGGTGGCTAATGATATCTTTTTACTTTCTCGTATATACGTAGTATAGAGAAAGTATTGTAATCGTGCAAAAAAAAAAAAAATCGAGATTTTTACAAATCTCGACGTTTTACACCTCACTGATACGGAAAAACATAATTTTGCAATCTTGTCCGTATGTCTGTGTGTCTGTGTGTCTGTGTGTGTGTGTGTAAACACGATAACTTGAGTACCCTTACAGCTAGGTTGATGAAATTTCATATATAAGTATTTTATCAAAATTGTAGATCCATATCAACTTTTGAGCGATTTCCGATAACCGGAAGTGGTACTTTTTCTACTTTGAATTTTTCAAAAGCCTATAACTTGAGTACTATTTCAGATAGATAAATGAAATTTCACCTGTAAGTAAAAGATCTAATTCTCTACCTTCTGTTACATTTTGAGTAATTTCCGTTGACGGGAAGTACTAATTTACGCTATTTCCGATTTCTCAAAAATGCATCTAAATTTATTAAGTACTAATAATATTGCGCACCATTATGAACATCTTTAATCAGCGTTCGCTTGGTGCGCAATACTTTTTTCTATGAGATTCTATTAAATTTTAAAAAGTTTAAGTATTTAAAATGGATTAAAAATCATAACTAGATCTATATCCCGAGTTCCCATCCCCTGTTGTTTTATATAAGAATATTCGAGAAAGTTTAGGGGAGATCACTCCCGGTTTATTTCAATTACATTCAGATTTTAATAAATGGCCTTTCACCCTTGACAAGCACATACAAGAGTTACCATTTTAGGACAGCACATACAAGTTACCTTTTAAGGACAGCACATACAAGAGTTATCATACAAGTTAACTTTTAGGACAATGGAAATTAATCTATTTCTGTGACCTCGGTATATAAAGCAATACTATGCTAGCTCTATGCCAAGCTGCCTTTCCCTAACGTGAGCGAGGTACCCTTCACAGATGGGACTTAGTGACTTCGTTAGTAGGTCTACTATAGCTCAGGATACAAACTCAAGACTTTTGGGTTAGCACTCTACCCTCCAACCCCCCAATCCCACAGAACATTGAAGAGCAAGACAATTGAAATAATGACCAACCTCTTGTAGATGGGCAATACGTAGCACGTCAGTTTGTAGCAGGTGATCATCAGGCAACTTGTCAGCAGAGTTAAACATTTCTTTCCCCTTGGTATCTTTTCCCTAGTAGGTTTAAAGAAAACACAGTGAACATTTTTATTAAGCTTAACAAGGCACATAGTTACTTTGCATTATTAAGGATATAGCTGATAAAATTTTACAAAATAGAGCAAGCTAATTTTACATGCAAAGTATATATTTAAGTTTAAAAAAAAAACTTCACTGCAGATATTTCAATGATGAAGCCAACATAACAACAAATATATGGATGTTGAACTAAACATCAATATGTATATAAATGAAGAACCAAACAATTTAGATCAAACGGTGTGTACCTGCAACCCAAACATTTGTTCATGAGTTAAAATCCAAGCAAAGTATGCTGGAGATGTGCTAGGGATCACCTGGTAAATGTTGCATGTTGTAAAAAGTTTTGTCACGCAAACAAGGCTAAAGTCTTGCAACCTGAAAATACTAAAAATTCAAAAGTATTTTCTTTAATGTGAAAGTCATTTAAAACATTGTATGTATTTCATCCTAGGGATACAATTAGATCAACTTTAATGTATATTAACTTGAGTTTGTAAACCAATTTTTTTTAAATACTCAAAGTATAAAAATTTAATGGCGGATCATAAAAGTTAATTGAAAACCAAACATAGCCACAGTAAGGTAGGTAACTATTGTTTGTTGTTTTACAGTACAGCAGGAGTAGGCTTACATTAAAAATATATTTGAAAAGAAAAAAAAATGCTTTTGTAATATTCCCACCAACTTACTGAACTGTTCCTTGAACAAATACTCCTACATGCCCCTTGTGTAGAAACCAATCAGAAGATTTTAAATTTGAATCTTCGCATATTAATGACTTTAAAATTGTGCTCTTCTTTGACATTTTCTTTTTACCAGTATCTGAAAAAGGAAAAAGAAAGATCAGTCATTTGTTATTCAATGCAATGTAATTTTAAAATGTATTTGTTTCTTGTGCTTTGGTGTCTTATTTATATTAAAATAAAAAAGTATCTTGTTAAAGATGACTAGCCTGTGAAACAAGTGTAGTATTCTAGTTGACCTCCAGAATGTAATACTGCAACCTCTCCTCTTGAATTATCTGCCCTTACACCAAGATTACCTTGACCTGGGTCAGCCTAAAAAAATAAAAATATATAAAAATTACATTTTGATATTAATTTGTGCTAACGATGCTTATGAACAATGTCAACATCTCGGATCATACAGTTGCAATGATGTTAGTAAACTCAAAGAAAAGTTATTATTACGCGAATGCAAGCAACAACAAACCAGGGATGTGTTTAGTCGGTTCACAGAAAAATGTGCAAAAGGAAAACTGCAAACAGAAAAATGTGCACATACAAACTAATTATACTAATACACTTTAATTTCATCATATTTCGTGGAAAAGTTTTTTATAATGTTACAATGTGCATGTGGGTTTTTTTTTTGCCAGTGTCTATAAATGTTCGATTTTAGAAAAAAAAATATGCCCATGCACACTTTTTAGTTTGCAATTTTCTGTTGCACATCTTTCTGGTCACAGTTTAGTCTGATCAAGCAGTTAATGGAATATGTATGAGAACAAATGTTAGCCACAGAGAAAGGTAGAAAATGAAAACAAAAATATATAAAACTTACTTCTTTTTCTTTAAATGTACGATTTAAGAAGTATAAAAATTAAAAGGACAAACAGTTGTACCCTTTACATTGCTCAAATGTTCTTACCTTAGCTAAGTATGACACACATATTAACATGGTTTCTTGAAAATCAATAGCTGGTACAGCAGGGAAACTTATGGACTCATTGCCAATATAAAAGACAATCAATTGGCTCTGGAAGTCATACATCATATGCACTGACACATGCTCAGGAACAAACCTGACAAATAAGAGTAGTAAAAAATTAGTTTAAAAATTCAAAACAATTATGTAAGTCTGGCTACAATATTCTTGTTAAAATGCTGCTTTTGTATTCTTAAATTCCCAGATTTTTACCTAATCAACAGCCAAAAACAAATGTCTAAAAACAATGAAAACTTACTTATTTCTGATGAAAACTACATCATTAGACATGGTCAACATTTCACAAGGGGGGCAATTAGACAAAATTATTTCCCTTGTGCTTTGATCAGTCTCTGCATGATGTTCAAATCCTGATGAGTTTTTAAAAAAAGTTGTTGAGAAATAATATATCAATACAAACAGACGTCACCTGAAATGAAAGCGCTGATTTTTAAACTGATACTTTCTATAAGATGTTTATAAACACCTTACAGAACGTTTTTAATTTATATTAGTAAATATGAGGTTTTAATAATGAGGGCTAGCATCTATGTGATAAGCATAAAACATATTTGGAAAAAACTTAAGTCCATGTAAGAATAGTGTTTTATTTATTTGAAATTTTGCCCATTATTTATTATTCATTAGCTTTTACTACAGCTTCTAGAGTAGCAGTGCTTTAGTTAAAATTGACCCAAAAAAATAATTTATTTGTTAATTTTCTTTTTGTAGATAAAATTTTACTGGTTAATACCTCGAGGTAACTGCCTCTTACATATACAGTATGTAGTCACTGCAGAAGTAGGTGAAGATTTTTCACACCACAGCAAGCACCTGAGTGTGGAGAGGTATGCTACACTAATAACCTCTGTATTGCCTGAGGTGCTAAGGCTTAGATTACCAACCAGGGACCAGCTAAAGTCTGCACCAAACCGCCAGAATTTCATTTGACCTGCTGAGTCCACCTAAACAGAATTATACAGATGATTAAAAAACAAAGTTTTCCAAAAGATTTTTCTGGCTGTTTTTTTTATTGTACTCAATTGTACTTAAATTGTCCAAGCTAATTTCCTAGACTCCATAATTATGCTGTTAATTGTGAAATAAATAATGAAATAAGAATACACTTTTTTGACCATATAAAGTTATGTGTGGCCATATAATGCTGAGTCTCTTTTATCCTGTCTAATTAGGTCCCCAGTACAGTTGGACCTACTCAGACAGACTTGAGCCTTAGAAATGACCTAAAGTAATCTAGAACTGTGAGAAAGTAAATAGACCTTCAGTTTGCCACACCAAACCAGGCCTTAGCACACTCTATTGCTAGATGTTCTGATATCATTAAGTTATAAACAGAGACTATGATCTACAATATAAACACTATACCAGAGCTACTGTATCCACAGACACCATAAAGACATCAACTAGGGAAGATCTTAGATGTGATATATCCAGGCATCCAATGTTTGACATCTGTAAATAAAATGAATACTAAAATATGACATGATGTTTAACACTAAGGTAAATGATGTTACTTGCATTTCATTTGTGTTTATTTTATGAAGCTTCTAATCAGACAATTTTCCCATAAGGATGCTGTATCTATTTCATGGATTAAAACTTATAATCTAATTTATACATCATTTCTGATGGTTGAAAAATAAGTTATCTAGGTTACCATGCTGACATTTTTTTGGTGGTGTATCTGATATATAAATGGTAGTTTGAATCATTGGAAACCAGTTAAAGAAAAGAAGCCAAAGAAAACCTGAGGTTTATAACTAGCATCTAATATCACTTTCAGGAGGTAAAATACCTAGTAAGATGCTTTTAAAATAACTTTCTATCTATAAGTGCCACTGAAAATTTATCTTTATCTTCAAATTAATAACAAAATATTATATTATGTTGGTAGCTTACATTCTGATATGACAAAGGCTTGCAATCAAATGTGAAGAGTTTCCTGCCATTGTCTGTGGTTATTAGAATATGTCCTGGTAATGCCCAGACTTGACTTACATCCCCATAGACTCGTCTACAAACATCAGTGAAAAGCTAGGAATAGAAAATGTTACAACTTTGTTTAATTTCATAATTAAGTCCCTTCATCTATTTACTATTTAAATTATAGATCTTTCTAATAGTCCAAGCTCAAAGCCTAGGATAACAGTTTAACACAATATTATAATAAATAGGCATATATTAATCATATATATATATTATGGATGTATGCCCTAATTATAATGTAATAGGCCTATATAATATATAAATCTCAAATAGACTCTGTACCTCAGTATGTATATTTGTAAAAGACATGCATATAGTAAAAAAAAACTTAATCGCCATTGTGTAATATATTTCCTAAACCCGGGCAATGCTCGGTATACTGCTTAATAAACACACAAGTCACAGTCCTTTAATGGCTTTAGTCTTTAGAAATAGGTTTTTTACAGAGGACAGTGCAGGGCCCCGCCAGGACAGCTAGATTATAGAAATCTAAATATAAATGTCAAACTTTAAAAAAAATAGTTCACCTTAATTATATTCATTTAATAATGAAATATAGTATGGGCTCTACAATCTACTATATAATTATAAAGATCTATATCGATCTATGCCCTGCCCGTACTATTTTTTGAGTTAATTAATAGTTTTATATTTAACTCAGTCAATGAACATTGAACAACAAGACCACCCGGTTCCCGGTAAAAAATGTATAGTAATAGTATTATGTATGTACTATGTAGTAATAGTTAGAGTATAGTATGACATAATTTAAAAAAAATAAAATTTTTAGGCCTATTTTTAATATTTTATTTCAGTATTTAAATTTTTTTATTTTTATTTAGACTCTCACTGTCCGTTACCGTTAGTCTAGTCACTTCTCTTCTAGACCTAGTGTCTACTAGTGACTCGAGTGTTAGTTTGACCCACCTCTGTTCTGCACAAAGGAATGCATTGTGCAGCTTGGTAAATGTTAACTTCCATAGGAATTAAACGTTTCTAGGAATGTACCAGTGTAGATCAAACAATCAAGACTAAAAATTGATTTTTAGTGATACACTAAAGACATTTTGATGAAGCCTAGGAAAAAATTTTCAGTGTTTAATCTTTCCTTTTTGTTTTTGTTTACTTTCCTACATGTCATGTGACTTCCGTAAAAATAATTTTCGGCGGTGTAAAGTTAGTACCGTATGCCTAAATTAAAAAGTATTAGCCTAAACTTCTATTAAATACGTTACGAAATTAAGAACTAGATTTGGCTTATTCTTTAGTTTTAGCTTTTAAACTGAATATCTTCAGTCATCATCATCTTAATATTAGATTAGAACTACAGAAGATAAAGTCTAGGTATTTCCATCATATATGAAAAGTTTTACTTAACACCGTAAATTGTTTTTAAACTGCTAAGTACTGTTTGTGTCCAAATTCCAAGTGCCACTCCTATTGCTTTGTATAGCAGTCGTAGATCTAAAAAGTCCATAACATGCATATTATAATCTAGATCTATCTAGGTTATAGATCTAGTTTAAAGTGTAGGTTTAACAATTTAATTGGTCGTCTTGCACTTATTGAAAATGCATGTATTTTAATACATTTAAAAAAATATTCTAAAATTTATAAATAGAATAGCAGCAACAATACCACACACACTCACACCCATGCTTGGCAAGAATTTTAGGTGCTTTTAATACTTTTATCATCTATCTTGAATGCCAACAGTACTGAACCAGCAGAATGATGAGATTGAGAATGACACAACTACCAGCTGTAACTGTTAAGTCCTACCAAACTTACAACAGTTTATACACTTCAGTCAAACATACCTTGCAGTTTACCAAGAGTGTTCCATTTTCATCCTGCAGTAATTTTCAAAAATTGTACAACAAAGTCAAAATCAATGCATCAAATATTTTTGCTACAGGACTATGGAATGGAAATCACCATCTTTGTAGATTTCAAACTAAGACAACTGTCTATGCATATAGATATTTATCAACATGTTCAGAAATTCCATTTAAAGTAATTAAAGAGAAAGCACATATTGATAAAACATCAGAGGAATTTTCCAAAAATATCAACAGATTTGAAAAAACAGTTGAAATATACCAGCAGGCTGTCAGTATTTCTCTCGCAGGTGGAGGTGAAAAATCAATTGAAAGACATGTAAAACGACATGGAAAAATGGTGATAACAGACAGATTAAAATCCTTGTTTGATGATGAGTACCTTGAACTATCTCTTATTGGTGGCATTGGAATGGAATATGGACATATTCCACGTGCAAATGCTTTGACAGGTAGTAAGGCTTTTGGAATAAAGAATATTTTTTTCTGCATTTTGTTTTAGCTTGGTCAGGTACTAAAAAAAAAAATCAAGTTTGTACACTGATGTTGCCATAAATATGAAGATTATACTTAATTTTCAACAAGCGATCACATTAATAAACAGTTACTGAACTAAGTCAACATTGAGTAACTTAGTTTATCAATCAATTTTTATTACAATTTACACAATTTTTCAAACATTACTTTTAAAAATGTGAATTGTGCTGTCACATTTTCTGAATTCCCTCTCCCCTAGGAGTGTGGCATTTTCTATGGACTATCCTTTGAGTTATTATTTTATATTAAGTTGATCAGCATTTTAATAGCATTAACTGAGCTTTCTTTATAACTAATTGGTTTTCAAAAATTTTCAGCAATAGGTAAAGTCATGGGAAGATACTGCTTAGTGTTGGCTAATGATGGGGCTTTCAAAGGTGGCTCCATTTATCCAGTAACTCTTAAAAAGCAACTTAGAGCTCAAGAAATTGCAGAACAGAACCGTCTGCCTTGTATTTATCTTGTAGATTCTGCTGGTGCCTTTCTTCCTCTACAGGTATATTTAAAATTTGTCAAATGTTTGTTAAAAGTTATCATCCTTTTGATAAAGTTTTAAGTCAGACTATTGCTGAGTTTAAATTACAGTGTATCATTTTGTTCAGAATAAAGAGAAAAAAAACTGTCTTAAACAAGAATATAAGCCTTCTAGACATGACATATATGAAGCTAATATACAACTTTTCTTTGTAATTCACAAATACTATTTATTATACAATGAAGTGTTATTTCCTTCTAAAATAACAGAACATTAACTGTTATTAAAAAAAACCCACTTATTCCTTTGCATTTTATTACTCAAGCTTTTTTAAAACTTTTTCTTTTCTAGTCTGAGATCTTTAACCTCGGTGGCAGAGCCTTTTATAATGAAGCTGTCATGTCGGCAGCCAAAATCCCTCAGATTGCCATCGTCTGTGGTAGCTGCACAGCTGGAGGTGCCTACATTCCAACCATGGCAGACGAGGCAGTGATCGTACACAAGACAGGGACCATTTTCTTGGGCGGCCCACCCTTGGTGCAGGCAGCACTGGGGGAGATTGTTTCTGCTGAGGATTTGGGTGGTGCTACATTGCATTGTGGGTAAGGATTTTGTTGAGCTTGCATTTTTTACATTCTTTGTTTGCAAATTTTTAGACTTTTTTCAAATTGGTAATTTGTAACATTTGAGAAACCTTTGAGGTGAGCTGTATCAGAGGCGTAGCGACCCTTCCCGGCGCCCGGGGACAAACTTTTCGACTTGCACCCCCCCTCAAGATTTGCACACCCCCCCCCCTCAAACTTTCGATTTGCACCCCCCCCCCTTCAAGATTTTGATTTGCACCCCCCTCAAACTTTCTATATGCACCCCCCCTCCCAACCTTTCAATTTATTTTTCCAACCCATTTTGGCACCCCTTAAGGTCGACACCCGGGGACATATGTCCCCTTCCCCCCCTCGCTATGCTACTGAGCTGTATATATGTAAAAAATAAAAAACTTTTGAAAATTATTAATCCAGTATTTTATATGTTCACAGTACAAGTGGATGCACTGATTATTTTGCTGAAAATGAAGCTGATGCATTACGCCTTGGTCGGGATATTGTTGCTAGTCTAAATGTTACATGCAATGACGCACTTGATTCACATAAGTATGATGAGCCTCTTTTTGATGTTGAAGAGCTTCCAGGAATTATTCCCGCACCCCACAATCACCATAAGATTGATATGTACAAAGTAATTATTGTATAAAACAGGGTAGATAACCTTTAATTAAATAAGAAATATTTTGATGCATGCACTTTTAAAATATAATATTAAAAATACATTTTTTGATTTCTGAAATAAGGTCAGAATATTACAACAATTAATTACATAATTGTTTCTCTTTAATTAAAATACTTTAAAAAAATAGATTTTCAAGTTTGATTTAAATAAGGTACTCTATGTTGCAGATAATTGCACGTATTGTTGATGGTAGCAGATTTCATGAATTTAAAAGTATGTTTGGCACGTCAATGCTGACTGGCTTTGCTCACATAAAAGGGTATCTATAAATTCTTTTTTTGTTTCGTCAATTTTATGAATGACACTTTAAAAAAAAATCATATTACATTATATAGCTTTAAAGATGTGGAAAAAATATTTCTTAAATCAGTAAGTCAAAAGTTTAAATTCAATATAATCACAACAGCCATCTTGTGGGAATAATAGCCAGTCAAGGAGAGATAATGGAAAGAGAAGCATCCAAGGGAGCTCACTTTGTTCAACTATGCTGCCAGAGAGACATCCCTTTGGTGTTTTTACAAAACACAAGTGAGAGTAGCCTTTCACAGTCAAATACTAAAGAGACAGGTATGTTAAGCCTGTACTGTTTTTATAGTTAGTTTGTAATTGATAAGTGGTTTTTTTTTGGTTTGCATTTAGACATCTAGCTAGAACTTAAATCTAAGAAAATTTCATTTTTTAAAATGTATGCAAGTATTTTGAAATTTTAGTTAACCATTTAAAATTTTTGAAAATATCAAATATTCAACTATAAACATTGTTAACCCAGTTTGATTAATATTTAAAATAATTTAAAAAGTTTAACCAGCCAACCTTATGGCATGTTCAAAACCTTATGGCATGTTCAATAGTGGTGGGTGAATGTGTCATCATTTGTTGACTCAGGAGCAAAGGCCTACAGCTACGTTTTTCCACTAGACTCTGTTTTGGGCAGCTCTCTTTAGTTGAGCCTACATAAGCCTAGCAGCCTTTAGTTTGTAGGCACTGTATGAAATATTCAAAAAGCTTGATAGTAGGAATGTTCTGTCTTGCAATTAAAAGCCTGTAAATGTATTTCTTCTAGCTATTGTCAACAGTGTATCTTTGAAATCACAAGCTCGAATGCTGGCAACTGTGAGCTGTGCTTCAGTCCCAAAAATTACAGTCATTGTGGGGAATGGATTTGGCCATGAGCATTATATAATGGTATAATCATTGATGTTTCTCATTAAAAAGATATTTGATTGTTTTTTTTTCTTCTTTAAAAAGGGTGAACGCAAAAGTGCTAATCTAACTTAAAGATCTTTTTAGTTTAGAGTTTAGTTTAGTTTTCTTTTCATATGGATACAATTTAAAAATTGAGCCTTTAACTATTTGTTTTTTAATATGAATTCGTAGGGAGGCCGTGCTGTTAGTCCAAACTTTTTATTTGCTTGGCCAAATGCAAGAGTGGCCACAATGGAGCCAACAAAGCTGGCCAGGGCAGTGGCAGAGGAAGTAAGTGGATTAAGCTTTTTTATTTTCTTGTTTATCATGTTGTATATCCAAGGTGAAAACATATGATATAGTCGAAATGTGTAATTCAGTCAGATGAGTTCAAACAGAAAGAAGAGTTTGAGAAATTAGTCGAGAAACATCACAGAGAATCATCAGCCATATTTGGGGCCACGAGGATTCTAAATGATGGCATTATTTTACCACAGGAAACTCGTAAGGTAATCAAATTATTGAACTTGTTTGTGAAAGCTTGATTACTATCTAAATACATTTGGAGTTGTTTAATGCATTTGTGGGTTAGTATTCTGTGTAATATCACAGTTGTTTAAAGATTTAATTGGGATTTATTATTTCATGACGTGTGTTATTGTTGTTAAATTTCACCTCTTGTCATGATTTTACTCTATTATTTCTGTGCGAAAAACATTCAACTTTTATCTATTAAATATAATAATTTGCCGCAACACCTTTTTTTTTCAAGAATATTCAGAATTTTTAATATTATTTATCAAAATTATTTACTTTGGAAGCAAAAACTGGAATCATTTTTTTTTCATTGGATCTTTACAAATCTTTACATTTTATTTTACAACTCTTCAGGTTTTGTCAGAGTGCCTGTCTATATGCAAAGCTTACAGACAACCTGTCAGCCAAGACTATCCTGTGTTGAGAATGTAATGTTATTCCTGAGATGTATAAAGAATAATTTGTTGTTAGTTAGACCTGGGATATACAGAGAATTTGTTGTGATGTTAGTCTTGAGATATATGGAGAATAATTTGCTGTTATATTTGACCTGGGATATAGGCCCTAAAAAGAAAATTTGTTGTAATGTTAGGCCAGAAAATAATTTGTTATCACTTCTTACTGCAGCATGTATTGTGTTTTCACTGCTTACATTTCCATCCCAATTTCCAAAATGTTTTTTCTGCTTGTTGTGCTAATTTCATGTTGCCTTTGCTCATATTGTGATTTCAGTATCATGTCAACAATTTTTATTCACTACTTATGTTGTGATCGCAGTACCTTGTTGCCACAATTGTTTTTTCATTACCTACATTGTCATCCAAATACCTTGTTGTCACAATTATTTTTTGTTATGATCAGTTTCCTGTTGCCAAAAATGTTTTTCATCGCTAATGATCATAATTTCTTATTGCCACAATAATTGTTTTTACAATACTTGTGCTGTAGCCATTTAAATTATTTACCAAGTCCAGGATTACCACTGGTGAGTTCAAAGTCTTGCCGTACTTAAATTTTGCATGTTTTCATTTTGGTATTGGCATTAATCAGATATTCATTTACCTTTCCCACATGTAGCATCCCCACTTAATTCATGTTATAAAGTATATTTAAAAAATTATTTTATTAATGTCAGCTAATGAAATTATTTGAATGAAACTGAAATGAGAATCTGTTATTGCAAGGGTAATTTTTGTTTTGATGCAAACACAGTGCACTAGATGTGTTTGTTATGTACTGCCATTTGCATGTAAGCCGGGTGATTTTTTTAATCAAAGAAATTTTATTTTGTGATACTTTAATTTACTGTACTGTTATAAAATAAATTGTATACACATTTGAAATTTTTTAGATTTCATTACATTTACTTTTCTTTGCTCTTTTTTTCCTGCTTTTATAATACTGGAACATAATTTTTCTTTTAAACTTACTGTGATTAGTACTATAAATCTTCATTTGCTGAAGCCTATAATTATCTAGCAACATCTGCCATATAAATTGCAAATAGTAGCTTTTTTAAAAATCAGAAAAAAAATATAGCCTTGATATTTTAATGAATGAGCAACTTTAAAATTATTAAATAAAATCAAATAATTTTAAAACAAGGTGAAAACAAAAATAACAAGTTCATCTTTTAATATATTTTTTACAAAATAAATTGTACAGCAAAAGGAAACGTTTACATTAACTTATAAAATAACAAGTAAAGTAAAGCAAATTACATTTGTTTTATAAACACCAGCTCATAGTTAAAATGTTTTATATAGCAATTATAATGGTTCAACTTGTATGTGTACATTCCTCAAATCAAACTCAGTTGACTTTGACTTTAAAAAAAACTAATTTCAATTATAAAATCATTTTAACAGCTACCTAAGCTAATCTTTGATACAAAGTAAATCGAATGCTAATGGATAATTTTGTGAAGAAAATTTGTTACTAAATTTTATAAAACTTTCTTAATCCTAACACTTATTTTGAGGTGATTTTTTCCCCATTGCCATTGGCAAGCAGAAACTTGCAATCAGCAGTTTAAAAAAAATTAAATAATTTAACCCACATATTCAGTTGTGTGGATTAGAACACATGATTAGATTATTTGACATTAGTAAGTAATGCTTGATTGCCTTGTTTTTGTTATTTTAAGAATGAATCTTATGGAACACATTTTTGAAATAAACCAATAGATTTAGCTTAAGTATAAGTTACTGAAAAGGAATATAGTAATTCTTTGTTAAAACAAAAAAAATAATTAAAAATTTGGCTTAAAATTATTGTTTACAAAATTATTTTGAGTAAGAGGGGGGAGAGAAAAGAAATAGATTAAGCCATTTAGATCAATTTCAAATAAAAAAAGTTAATAAAATAATTAAATAGCACAAAATTAATAAATAATTATAATGATTGATTTTGATGGAGAATTAATTTCAACAAATTTTAAGGAATAATTAATAAAAACATATTCACATAATGGAATTATATGGATAGGCATTGCGTCTGTATAAGTACATTCTCTCATTATCATTTAAATTATCTGTAAGTTAAAAATCTTAGAAAAAAACTACAAGAAATGGCAGGTAAAAACAATTAAAAGTGACTAGATAGTTTCCCTTCTTTCATTTTATCAATTACAATGGCATTTGTTTTAGCCTCGTATAATCATTATCACTTCAAAGAGAAAAAACTAGCTTTACACTTCAACTTTAATGAAAAAAAAATGCGATGTTTTATTTGAAGTTAACAGCAACCTGACTGGAATAATGTAGTGATAAGTACTTGAGTCGCAAAAACAGTTTTTATAAAAAACAAAAATTGTATTCAAAAGTTAGAAGAATAAATTTTGCTTATTATTTTTAAATAACTACAATCATATAAAAAGTTAATTTTCTTGTTTTGTACTTTGTAAAGTTCTATTTAAAAAAAAGAGTAAAAATATAACAGATGGCGGCCATTTACAAAACAAGACAATTTTGTCGTAAATTAACACTCCTAATATATCATTATAATGTAAATTCTATAAAAGCAATTTACTACAGGTACATGGTAGATAAATTAAAATGGAATTCAGTAAAATGCAAATAAAGTTTGTAATACTTATTTAAATGAAAACAACTTTTTCATTACATTAATGAAGTAATACAACCATTTCCATGAATAGTTTTTGATGTCAAGATGTGTTTTTACAGATGATCTTTGCATATGCACAATCTGAACATTTATACAGCAGATGGAAACAGGATCATAAAAATAATAAATATTAAAAATACACTCAAACAAAAGCTTTGGTAAAGTAATTAAGTAATTGGGTGTCTGAATCTTTGATTCAATTTAACACATTTTTTTCTCTTCCTACTATAGGGCACTAAAATCAGATATTTTTATTTAGTTTAAAGTAACTAATAATAACCTTTTTAGACTACACTGTTATAGATTAGTTTAAGAAATTAATATTTCAAATTAATAAAAACTGTAAAAAAAAAAGTTATTGTCTTATGCAAAATTACTTTTTACAGACTATACTCACAATATTTAAATAATTGTATATAAAAAAGGTGTACATAGCATTCAATAGAAAAATAATAAATGCACAAAACATCTTAGGAAAGGCATGGCCATTAAGTAGTCAGGCATAATTAAACAGGCTAGCAGTAACTTCATTCTAATGTCAAACACAGCATCTCATACAATAGAAGAAATCAAGATTTGTTACAAATAAATAACAATTTTTGTTTACACATGTGAATTTGTAGCCAGATCATTTACATAGACAAAAAATAAAAAAATGGTCAGTTCATTCAGGGCACTTATAAACAGCTGAAGTTGTGCACAGCTTTAAAGCAACAATGGTGATCCATGGTGGGAGGGGAGGGAAGGAGGGAGGAATTCCACATAGATGTTCTTAACTCAATATCATGAGCGTTGTGATCTCACTACACTTATATTTATATAAGAAAAAAAGTAACACTAGTTATCTTTACAGACCTCTCAAGTATGTATTTATATTAGAATACATGTACTTTGAATATAGAACTAATACTGTAAGACTAAAAAATAAATTTGGCTGTTATAAACTTTAATTTTAAACATTGTTAGGTAGACGTTCTGACTGTATAGGTGAAACAATTTATTGCACATAAACACAGTATTTTAAATTGAAATAAATTGTCTAATGAATGATAAATTTCAATACATTCAGTAATTTATAAATTATAAATCTTAACATACCAGTAGCAATAATACAATTATTTTATTAACTATGTAACATACATATACAATACTGTAAAGAAAAAAAAGCTTATTAGAAATGCTTTTTATTTTACGGTTTTTAATTTTCAAAATGCTCAATTATAAATACACTAACCAACTTTAGGTTTCTAAGTATTATTTAGTATTATATTAGTATTATAATAGTATTTATTTATGTTGAGTGTATCAGTTTGTCTTGATTATTTTATATTAACACATTGTCCTTGTTCATGGAGATTAAATGCTGAAAGCATTCCGATATCGCCAAAAGTAAGTCTGTGCAAATGCTGTAAATAAGCTAAGAAGCCATTGCACTCGTATTGTAGAGGTAGCAATGGGGAGTATGAATACCTTTGCCACAATCACGGAGCATGTCCAGAAATGTTTGAAGCAAACACAGATACTTTAAAATTGTAACTCTTCATGGAATTATTTAAAGCTACTAATACTTGAGTCGTGCGGGCTGGGTCACACCTCGGAGTCGTGCGGGCTGGGTCACACCTCGGTGTCGTGCGGGCTGGGTCACACCTCGGTGCCATCCCGCAGCAGCCTCTCTCTGGCGCTCAGCTCCGACATGTTGGGTGAGCTGTCTGGGTGGATGTCTGGAACGTGAAACGAGAACAGTTTATGGTGGTGGGTGTCGTAGTCGTCATCGCCCAGCGTTTCAGGGGTGATGTCGTCCTCCGTCACCTCAGGTCTGGACTCGGCCTCGTAACCTGAGTCTCCATTGCATTCAGCACCGCTGGTCATGTGACTGGACCAGGGTGGGGAATTGGACCCTTCATATGTGTCTGCTTTCTGAAAAATCGTTTGAAACAAATCTAATTACTTTTGAGTGAAGTGCGGTTTCCCCAAGACAAAAGAATAAAATTATTTTTAAAAAATTAGTCTAGAATACAAATTAACACTTAAATTCAGGCAAAAGTGCATGCCAAAAGCTGTGAAAATGCAACAAATACTAAAGGTTATAATAAAGGTCTTTATTGTGTCTATCCTAAATGTAAATAATAAATGTAAAAATAGCATACACTGTTAATAATAAAGCTTACTAAATAAAAGGGAATTTTGAAAAAATTAATAGGTCTGGAAATATATTTATAAAATAAATATTCCCTAGATGTGGCATAAGGTTGACTATAATGCAACATTTAAAAGGAAGAATTATAATGTAAAATAGATTTTATAACTTCAAAATAATTTTTAAAATTAAACATAATAAGCATAAATATTTTGAAAAGCATTTACTCTTCCAAAGTGTAGGTGTTATTATTTTACTGGAAAAGTGGGTCTTCTAATCAAACTAATATTTAAAACAATGTATAATACATATGGTAATTCATTCAACATTTACTGTTTTATTATTTTAAACAATTCTGACAAAAGGTTTGTAGGATAATAGCACAAACAGAAAAATTGACATTAAGTTCATGACATTTATTGGAAAAGAAACTACAGAAAATTAGGATATACTTAATACTTAGTCTTTCAGCAGCTATTAAGTAAGACAGTTGTATTTATTGAATTGAATGTATTGATAAAACTACTATTTATGCTTTTAAAACTAATCAAAAACATCCAGAATTTATTTTTACATAACCTAACAATGAATTATTTTGCTTAATAATTTAAAATTTATTTTCTATGTGCTTTTTGTAATAGCACATTAAGTATTACTTAAGTTGTGATTTTTAATGTAAAGGAATAGGGGAGGATTAGACCAGTAAACATTGGTTGAGGACAAACCTGGTAACTGTCACCACCAAAGCTGGATGGGTGACCAGAAAAGCTGCTCAATCTGGACTCCTCCAGCTCATCAGGAATGGGCAATAAAGGTGTACCGGTATTAAAAAATAGGATGTCTTCCTAAAGCCATGAAAATAAATCAAGCAAAGGGTAGCAGGAAATTATAATTTTAATGAAATAAAATGTATTTCAACTACCAACAGGCAATTTTGTAATTTGAAAGCTCATTCAGTTTGAGGTGAACATAAAAAAAAAACAATATCCTATGTGCTAAGGTTAATGATAAAACCATAAAAACAACAAAAATTTTAGAACACAATATTATTTAAAATTAATATTCAAAATTTTAGAATGCAAAACAATATTCATATTTGTGCAAATTAGTAAAAAAATAATTTTGATTTTAATTCATTGAAAAAAAACTTTCAACAAACTTAAAGAGTAAAAGTCCTGTCAAAAGTAGGGCTGTGGATTCAACAGAATAAACAAACTAGTTTTCATACATCTTGAGCCAAAATGACACTTCAAAAATGGTATTAAATTATAGCATCTATTTAAAATCTTTGAATGGCCTTGAATAGCTTATACAAGAATTAACCACAGGTGTTCATTATTGCTATAAAACCAAACTATGGTTAAAGATTGGGTAATATTAATCTGAGTACATTTTGTCCAGAGATTTATAAAGTTAAACAAATTAATAGTTTAAATTGACAATTATCCAGTAAATTAAATTTGAAATTTTTATTCTTTCCAATACAACTGGAGCCAGTCATTTAAAAAATTCAAACAAGACAAAAAATTGTTCCAGCTCTTATTTTCCACAGCCCATTTTATAAAATTGGCAGAAAAGTTTATTTGTTAAAAAACTTAAAATACTTGAGATTAGAAAAAATACTAAGAAACAAAACAGTATTTAAAATGTTTCTACAGTTTCTATAATTTAATATGTAGTTTTGTTTTGAGGGAAATATAGGCCTACTTATCTTGATTTCAAGTTAGCTATCCTTCAACATTAAAATCAAAACAATTTTCTTTATAATATATAATAAAACAAAGAAAGCATAACAATTATACAGCACATGTATTTCACACATTTGAAAACAGTAGTGGAAAGTTTAGCTACACTGCAAGTGAAAGCATTCATTAGGTTGAAATCGTTTTTAAAAATTTTAAAATCTTTTTTACGCTGAATTAAAAGAATATACAATTTAATTAGCATAATTGCATTTTTTTTTTGCTTTTTGAATGAGCAACTAATAAACAAAATAATACTTTGATTAAGAGTTTAAATTACACATAAAACTGAAAAATTAATTCTAATTGATACATTTTTGGTCATTTCAATAAGAGTACTAACTACTATAGTAACATACATGATGAAATAAGGATAGGTAGACAACAAGCCTGAAGAATACTCAAATGACTTCAACTTTCTACTTCACAAATGCTTTGAAAAGTCTCAGAAAACAGGTTAAAAAAACAGAAAGCAAACCTTTTGGAGAAACAATTGAAACGCTTACGTGTCTAATGGGACTTGTAGTATCAGCTTGTGGATCCCATTCCAAGTCCCCTTCCCCATGGCTTCTCCTTATCATATCATCTGGAGATCCTTCATGGCAGGTATTAGAATAAAGATACACAATTGAAGCTGGTCTTCAAATCAATTTTTTAATATTTAAAATTTATTCAGTTGGTTAAACTATTATTAATTAAATAAGTAACAAATGGATGGCTTCTTTTTCAAAATTTGGTTTTAGGTTTGAATAACAGTATTTCAATATATTAAAAGATTTAATTTAAATAGAATCAAAAGTACTGAGAAAATGCATCTATTTTTTTTCAAAGACAAATTTTTTTTCCCTCTCTTTTCAGTGCTTTAAAACTAAAAGTAAAACAGCCATGAGTATACCAATGTACAAATATTCAATTATATTAGATGGTAGGTAGATTTGTATTAATACAGCTAAAAATAATACAAGATGAAGAAAAAATGAAAAAAATGTTTCCACTTAATCTTAATGGTTAATTGTCAAAAGAATATTGGAAGAAAGGTTCCTGGTCTTCTGTGTTCAAAGATTCTATTTCTGTTTCTCTACAATTCACTCTGACATACTCACCATTCTGAAAGGGAAACTGCCTTCTCTCTAGCTCTTCAAGTACCTCTGAGATAGATGAAGCTGGTCTCTGCTTTCGAGCATTGAATATAGGGCTAATGTATTCTTTCTCATCATCCATAAGAGGCTAGCCAAAAGTGAACAAAGTAATTTAATGAAAAATACATTCTCCTATCTTCTGAACTAAATAATGTATAATGTTCATACCTCTTAGTTGCTAAAAATTTGAACAGTATCTTTAGGGTTAACCAAACTGTATATTTTGTTTAAAACTTAAGCTCCATGCAAGGTATAAATAAAATTTTATTTATTTTTATATATTTGAGGACAACTCACATAGCTTCCTTGATTGTATCTCTTTTTAGAGAGATCTGCAGGTAATGTGTCAGCTTTTGGTGCTGTAAAATGGTCAAATGGTTACTATTAAACAAGGATCATAAAATCCAATTTTAAGAAAAAAAATATATTTATGGATAGAAAATCAGTCTTTATGTAGCTATACATATAAGTGATAAACCAACATAATTAGAAATTCAAAGATATTTTAACTGATATAGATCTATTAGAAAATGGGATTAAAAATATCTGTAGATATGGTAGATTTCTGTACACAAACAGGAAATTATTTCAAGAAATAAAACTTCGAAGAGTAAATTACAATTTTTCAAATAAAACAGATTTATAAAAATTCCTTAATCTCAAATTTTAAAACCTGATTTTAATAATATTGCACTATATTTCTAACCTAAGCTGTGTTTGAAAACAAGATGCTCCTACCTCTGGGCCCCAATATAGCAGTGATCATACTAAACTCATCCAGCTTGGCTAAATGATCTGCAGGTACAGGGCTGTTGGTCATCTCAAAACTAGGATTGGTTCTGTTGCCTGACCTGGGCAGGGTGTGGGAGGGGAACTTGGGGGGCTGGGAGTAGGGTGAGGAATGGTTGTTGTGGTTCAGGGGCTGTTTGAGCTCCATGTCAGCATCACCTTCATTCTTGACCAGGTAGTCGCCGCGCTGCTTGCGCTTCCTGACTAGGATCAAGGCCACGCATAAGGTGATGATCAGCAGTGCCGCGATGATGGAAACCACAATAACTGGAACAGTAAACATAACATGAATGAATGCATAAAAATTGTTTGTGAATGTTTTTTAAAAAATGGTACATAATTTGTAAGTGAATTATTTCTAATTTTATATAATCTAGTTTTCAGGTTAAGGGTTGCTCATCACATATTCTCAACTCTCCAACTCATCAAAATCATCACAAAGTCCAATCGCCCCACCTCCACCTCACATTTATGGGCAGACTCTCTGTTGCATTAATTTTTTTTTTCAGACTACTTTAAAATCATTTATTTTATATTATCCTAGTAGAATCATACTTTAATACAACCTACAAATTAACATAAATTTTTGTTAACCAAACTGTGATAAATCTAACAGTTATAAAACTAAGTTAGACACCATTTGAAGAAAACAAAGAGAAATTGTTAAATGAGCAAGATTTAATCCATAATATCCAGAAACAGAAGCACACATTGACCATCATGTACCTATTAGTAAATTGAGTGAATTTAAAAAATAATGAAATATATGAAGAAGAACACTGAAAGGATTGAAAAATGGAAATAAAACTGTACTTACTAATTGTAATGTCATCTACAGGGTCCTTGTCTTTGGATTGATAGATAGGGACTGTTTCATTCCTAGAGTTGCTGGACAGCGTTGTTGTAAACAGAGGCGTTGTTGGTGGACTGCCTTGGTTGGGGATGGGCCCGAGTGGCTTCACCACAATCTCACTGTTTAACCACGGTGGCATTGTGAGAGGCTGAGTGGATTATAAGACACAGATCTTCTTCTTCATCTTCATTTTTATTTGTAATGCTGGAGGGGATTTCCTTCAACACAATTAAGTATTACATGGCAAATTGTTATGCACCAAACAGGCCGTTCTCCAATTTCAGCCTGCTTTTCTTTCTGGATTTTCTTCCACAGCATAAAACTACAAGAACTACAAGGCAGCAGTTGTTTGATTTTGGTGTTTTCTTTCCTAGATGGGTTGCTGTCCCTAGCTATTAAGCCTCATCTACCCAGGGGTTTGAACTAGGGACTTTTTTGGTTTAGCAATCATGAGCTTTACTGATCCAACCATGCCAATCCACAAGACACAGATGAATATATCCCAAACATGAATACAAATACAAATAGCAATTCAGTGATGATCATAGCTTAACATTTAAGGAATAAAACTTTAAGTTAAAATTTGAAATGCAGTTCAGACGGGAGAATTCAAAGTAGAATTTTTTTGGTTTATGGCTAGCTGCTCTAACTCAATTCAGGTACCCATATCAGCTGAGTAGGCTCAGAGGTGGCCTACAGCAATTACATGGTGTAGTAACCATGAGCTTTACTGACCCGACCTTGTTGACCAGCAAGACACAGATGAGTGAACTGGTTAGCCTCAGAGGTGGCCAATAACAATTACAAGATCAACCATTCATCCCTACATATTGTATAAGTAAAGTACTGTAGCATAAAATGAACCAAACTTGCCTTGTAAGTCCCAGGTGTAACCTTGGACACTGAAGTGCTGTACCTGGTAGTTGTCTCCTCTAACTCACTAGTTGAGCAAGTGGTAGTTGCCTCCCCTAGAACATCTATGTTAGATACATTGATGTACAGATCTCGCAGGGTGTAGAACATCAGCAGGCTCGAATCCTTGGGTTTGAAAACTGTGTCTGTTTAGTAAGAAAACAGGAAATTTGGATTAAAATAAATCTTTTACTTTTTTTAAAGACATGAATTACTGTCTTTAAGAAATGGTTTTATGGGCTTTACATTGCCAAGTAATTGTATGAATAAATTAGTTATGTTTCATACACATTAAAGAGAATGCAGGGACAAAAAGCAATTTATGATCAGGAATTTTCATTAATACTATTAATAGATTCTAGTTTTGATCTAAACTAAAAAGTTATCAAAAGTAATATATTGAGAACAATACAATTAAATTACCCACAAAAATGTTTTTAATTAAAATAATATAATTTTAGGGGAGGATATCATAGTGGCATTTTAGTAAGTAATAAAACACAATATGTGCCATAATAATACACAAAACACTTTCCTGTATAATATAACAGTTCTTAAAAGTGCAATGCTTATTAATTAATGGTATATATTTAAAAATAAATGTCCACATGTCAAAAACTTACTGGAAATACATCCAGAGAAGTTAGCTACATTAGAAAATTTTATAGCATCCATTATATATCCTCCAATGTAAATAGCATTTAAGTTATTTAATGGATATGCTGGATAATTATTCATAGTCTCCACTGTTCCATCCACCTGTATAAATAAAATTGAATTGTTACAATCACAAAATTAATTTTCTACATACAAAAAATCATGTATTTAATGTTAATTAGTTAATGTTTTATTTGTTCAATGCAGAGAGTTACGGTTCTTTATTAGGTTTTTTTAAAAAAGTTAAATGCACATTTAGTTTTGTAATATAAAATTGTAAGTAAAATGCTTAATGATTCTAATAACTAAAGATTCATTTATTCAATTTTAGTTATATCAAGATACTTTATTTATTATTTTGTACTATTTTTGTACTATAATGGTTTAAGCATTTTTTAGTAAGTCTATTTTCTAATTTCCTACTGTATTAGTCATACTTAACTAGACAAGTGTTATTTCAAAAATGCCTAAATTACATAACTTTTTTTTCTCATTTTTTTTATTCTCATGCAAATGGGGTTATTTCTCTTTGTGATTGAATCTAAACAAATACAGATAACTATGTCATAACATTTCACTGCAACAAGACTAAATTCCTATAATGAATAATGATCAATGATAATTTCAAAATAAAGGGTATGCCTAGCCTGTAATTAATACTAATACACTTCTCAATACAAAATATGAGAAATAAAATAAATAAAGATATATTTATGATGATTTGCTGGATACACATTGGGCCTGCATTACATTAAAAATGGTGTTAAAAATTTCATAAAATTATGTGTGTGAAATTATTAGAAATGTAGGTATGTTGAAGATGTAAATCTTCTATTATGTAAAAGAAGCAGCTCAACTTTAAGTCAAAATGCTAAATCTCTTCTCAGTCTAAAATTATTGTTGTGACAAAAGACAAATCCTTATTTTGATTGACTAAATATATATCCACAAATGTTTCTCATTTACACGTAGTAATTATGCATGATTTGTTAAAAGAAACTTTGGATTAAAGCAAAATTAATAACAAGCAAAATATGTTCTACCACTAATTCAAATTAGTGTTTTTAAGCATAATTAAAGTTGTTATTTGAATAACTACTTAGAATCAGTCTCATTTCCTACAAGCAAAGTATGTTATTCTACAAACTAAGATTAAAGAAAATGTCT
This sequence comes from Physella acuta, assembly GCF_028476545.2. Classification (NCBI taxonomy): domain Eukaryota; kingdom Metazoa; phylum Mollusca; class Gastropoda; family Physidae; genus Physella; species Physella acuta. The sequence continues at coordinate 166,418 of NW_026731676.1, read as the reverse complement.
GGGATGTTATTTCAGTCTGTGTATCATTTTGTGTAAATGTCTTCACATAAAAATGACAAGTTGCCAAGATTAACAAAAAGATGATCAACTTCCACAACAAAATGAATCAGGATTGTGAATGACAGATGATGGAGGGTTAAAATACATGTATTCAATAGCTTGAAGATGGCAATTACAAATACCAAGAGCATTAAAATGTGTTGACCAAGCAGACAAATGCAATATATAAAGCTGCTGTAGCATATTCATAAAAACTTTGAACTTGTTTTAAAATAATTTTATGAATGAGTAAACAATTAGGTGGAATATTAAAATCTGTTTGGCTGTTCAAAATCAAGAGATGAGCTTAATAACATGCAAAAAAAGTTGCATTAAAGTACAAATAGATAAACTCTATTTGGTCTTCAAATAATAAAATATTTTTTCATATTTTTAAAAATAAAAAAAAACTCTATTTGGACTTCAAATAATAAAATATTTTTTCATATCTTTAAAAATAAAAAAAAAATTAAAATCAAGTTCAAATAAATAATAATTATTTTAACATTTGTTCACCACTAAAAATATACTAGATAATACCCACAAATTATTTCTAATAGTAAGACATGTTCTACATGCTAAAAGCAAACATTTTGCATAGAAGGATTCTGAAGCAAAATAGTAAGAAGAAATGCATATGTATAGCTAAAGCATAAAAATGAGAGTGCTGGATTAAAATAGTGGCATCAAATACGGACATGGCTTCATATAGAACGGCAGTACTTACAATGACATTTCCAAAAGGGTCAAGAGGTTTGACCTGTAAAACCACCACACTGATGGGCTGCATGTTCTGAGGTACAGATTTACAATTCATTTAATTTTTCCCTTTACAGTTGTGTAAATGCTGTTCATATGTTTTGTTTAATAATATCTTAATAGTTAACTTTATGATATATTGGTTTGTCTGTAAAAGATAGTTTTTCTTTTAATCCTTTACTAAAATGATTCTGATTAGTTTTATCTTTTAATCTTTTACTGACATGATTCTGATTTTCAAATTTTATTTGAAAAGTTTGGCTTTGATATAGATCTACTTATAAAATGAATTCCAGCACTTTTTGATATTGTGAGAAGAAAATGCCATGTCTTGTGATAAAACAATTTTTTTAACTTCTACCTTGTGAAACTGTCTTTAAAATTTAAAGCAACAACAGCAATTTGAACACAGAATAACGCAAATAAAGATAATTTAAAATAAAACAAAAATGTGATTTTTTTCCTAAAAAAATAAATAAGCTCACAATAACGTGTTTATTGTATGTTACAGTTAATGTATGTTATTTATTATTTATTACTTTTTTGTCATTCAGATTAGCATTAATTAACAACAGTAACACAACAGTGTTACACTGTTACATTGCCATGCAAAGATTGCCATGCATCAGTCTTGAATGTTTTCAGACTAAGCTTGCAGGCATAGTTTTTAAATCATTACAATGTAAAAGTTAATTATTGAAAAAATTTAATTAAAAATCTTAAATAGTTGTATTATGAATGCACTATACATAAAAACAGATCATTATTAAAATAGCTTTAAATAAATGTTGTTTTTAATGTATGAACCTCGTGGAAATGACCTAAATTTTTTTCCCCCCTTAATTATTTAAATAAAATAAACTGATGGTTAAAAAACAATTTTCTAACAATTATACTATGAGCTCTAAAATACAAATCACTAATCAAACTATTGTTTATAGGCCTTTAGGTATTATAGGTGAAGTCCTACAAAAAGTTAACCTAAAAATTTCCTTTTCAAATATTTGTCAAACATTTTAATAACAACATAATGCCAAACTGTATTGATACAAAAAGTTTCCAGAAATAGATGTTATTTTAAAAAAATGATGTACTGCAGATTTATAAAGAATACTCAAAATAACAAGCTAAAAAATGTTGTTGAAAAATTTAAGGCCACAACCTCTTCATCAAAATGAAAATGAAGTGTTATCAATCAAATGTTTTTGTTGTGTTTTGATGTTTAGAGCTCTATTTAGGTAATGGGACAGAGGTATGTAGGGGATTTATATTGATGGTGGATATCAGAAGAAAATGCATAGCTATGAAAAGAAAGAAATGTTCATATTTATGCAAACAAATGAGTGGGAGAAACTGAACTTTGGTTTGATCCAATAGATAATAAGCGATTGCTGCTAGAATGCCTGCTCAAGAAACATTGATGGCTGCAAATCAAAATATGTTTAAAAATTTGATATAAAGACATTCAAGTGTAACTCACTTGCAAATTAATGTTTGGTGTTTTTCTGCTGTATGAAAAGTCATGAGCTCTGCCATCTTTAAAGTCACCAGTTAGTTTCATTTTATCTGGGATGTGGAAAGCAGAGTATTTGGTAAAAAATAAAAATATCATATTTAGAAATATAATATTTAGTTAAAAAAAATCAAATTTTAAAAACATATTTATGCTACATGTAACCCTTTTCTCTTTATCAGTAAAATAACACAAACACCCAAATGGTAATTTTCAAACCTTATATACCATGAAACAATTAAATTAACTATATCCAAAATAGATCTATTTTTACTTTTGCTAAATAATTCTCAGCACTTTATGCAATTTTATAAAATGCAATCCAAATTTTTAGATTTATTTTATAAAACTTCAATTCCTTTACATAAAATTAAATAGGAATCATATTGCGTAGTGAACTAATTAAAAAAAAATTAATACAAAATGTTGCCGTTTAGGATTTGAGATTAAAAAAAAAATTACTTACAAACTCCTGAGCCTTGATTGGTTTCCATTTTTAAATTCCCCAGATTATCCAGTGTGATGAGAATGTAATCTTTAAAACTAAAAACGACAAATATTTTAAGGTGTAAATTAGTTTATACAGTTAAATGAAAAATACAGAATAAATACAATTGAATTTTTAAAAATAGTGACATTTATTTTCCACTTACTTTGAGCTGGCAATGTAAGCCAACACTGTTTCTTTACCAAGGCTGTAACTGTTTTTGTGCTGGTTGTCATACTTAAAGCGGAATGACAAAGTTTCACTCACACTGTACTCTTCCATGGGGCCAAGATCGAGTACATGACGTACCACTGTATTGCCTTTCACTAAAATTGAAGGCTCTGACAAAAAAATGAGAAATTTAATTTAAATTGAGATTAAAACTATCAATATCAATATAATAATATATCAATCAACAACTATGATTGTAACATAATAAATAAATAAAATTTTTCCTTATTTGAAATAATTGGGCAAGAAATAACAAATGGAATTAAAATGTTTCACAATAAAAACTTAACAACATGGCTTCTATTTAGGATAGGATTTTTACAATCTATTTAATTGATAAGATTTACATAAAGAAAATTTAAAGGCCTAATTATTTTTCATTAAATTTGAAGTGTTTAAAAAAACATTAGAACATTTTGTGTAAAAGTTGAAATTATTATTAGCATCCAACTCTCAAGACAACCCATTTTATGATTCTGTTGGTAAGTTTAATAGGAATTTATTTTGACATAAGAACTGCATTCATAGACTGTCAAGAGTCTACAAGTGTATCCACAATAGCTAGGTCTGTTGACTTCATACCAAACTTGCTTACAAACCTTTTTCACATCTAAAGCCAGTGAAGCCGCTATCTGCACAGTTGCATTCAAAATTTTTATTCCTCCATTTTTCCTTGCAAATTCCTTTATGCAGACAAGTGTTCACTTCACAGCCTCTTTCACAGGAGAGTGCAACCACTGTAAAAAAATAACAAATCATAGTACCAGTGTTTCTTCCAGACGGGGCTCCCCCGAAGAGATGCCTGGAAAAATCTCTGCATAGTACTGACCACACTATCCCTTCAAATGCACAAAAACAGGTGAGCTCTACTTCATCTATCCCATGGATGGCTGGGTCTAAATGAGTAGCTACTTTTTAAAGATTTATTTAAATGAAACTTCTATAAATGTGTGAAATAAACACAAGAAATTTAATACTATAAACTTTTGATCCAAAAACATACACGTGTCATTATCCAATGCTGTTGCCTGTTCTGATAATGAAAACACATGATCTCCCACACGCATCCCTCTAATGCACCCTTCAATTGGCTTCAAGAAACTGACGTCACTTGGCAAACCTCCAACGTATGCATGTACAAAAGCTGGTGGCTCTTCCAATGGGTAACTCCAATATACATGTACTGAAAAAAATAATTTGAAGCATTAATAGATAGTTATCTTTCATTTAGATATAACATTTACCTGGTTAGATATTAATAAATTTATAGCTGAAACAGTAGGATATAAAAAGCTGTGTGTATTTACCCTCATTTAAAGCATTTTTGAATGGCTTTGATCTGTAGATTGAAATGCGGCCTCTCTTCATTTCAATGAATTTTGACTGGCCTTCAACTATCAGTCGAGTGTAGCTGTGAACATTTTCTACAACAACTTGCTTCCATTGGCCATCATTCAAAGGCTCTGTCAACAGACAATTTTATGTAATAAAAAATACAGATTGGCTAAGGTTAACTGAAGCTATTTTTTTGCTTGCTTATTGTCCACAAACAAAAACTTGCTTTCAAAACAATAGTTTTATTTTATTTTTGAAGCTGTTTTAATGTAACTAGTTCTAAAAGCACGTCAGCTACATTTTTGACATAGTAAAAAAAATAACTACAATTAATCCAGTTCAGGTATTTCAACTGTATCTCAGAATAACATGTTTTAAATATATACCTTTCTTAAACTTTTTATTAAAATAAAAAAGAAAAATACTAAGATGTAAATCTAAATCATAAAATGAATATTTTGTGAAGGAAATACAGAAAATCTACAGTTTGTTACTTTGAATAATTACCTTGTGTAGAGACAGTATCCTCCACAATCTGGTAAAAATTGTTGAAGCTGACCTTAATGACATTGTTCTCAACCAACTCCAGCAACACAAAGTTGCCCATCTGGTCATGGGCATAAAAGAGCACCACATTTGTAATCCATGTACGGAAACTCAACACAATTGTATCTACCAGAACTGAGGGCTTGTCAGAGACGTCAAAAAAGAGAAAGGAATTTGGCAGCCCACTGAATGTGACTGAATCCTTATTCAAGTCTGGCAGGAAGAAATTACATTTTTATTATATTTTGTATTAAACTTTTGGCATAAATAAAAAAAAAAATTTGGCAACATTTTGAGGTTAATACTTATTTTTTAAGTTTCAAGTACATTTACATTATTTATTAGTGATACTTTTTATATGTCTTATTATGTGTGTTACTTTTATATCTAGTATTAATATTAAAGTAGGTCTTTACGATTTCTTGAGGTTTATGAGGTTAATACTTTTTTTTTTTCACTCCCGGTGATTTAGGGGATCTAAAATTTAATACAATTCTTGTTACAATAATACTTTTTTTTATTGTAGGTACTGCAAAATTTAATAAAATTCTTGTTACAATAATACTTTTTTTTTATTGTATGTACAGCGTGAATAATACTTTGAAGATAATTTTTAATGTTAAGGCTAGAAAGATCCTAGGCTATAGTTTATTTATTACAGATAAACCTTACAAAAGAATAAAGCATGTAAAGTGCAAATAGAAATCATTATATTGCAGACAAAAAATTGTAGTTGTGAAACTGAATCATTATATAACTCATAATACTGCAGACAAAATTGTTTAGGCACTTTAAAAAAATATATCACCATTTATTATTTAAACTGTTAAATTTGAGGACACAATTAAAATATGTCACCTATTTCACAGTTGTCTCCCATATGAGCCCAAGCATCAGTGCATGTACACTTGTAGTGTGACCAGTCCTCTTCACAAACTCCTCCATTCTTGCATGGGTTGGGCCAGCAGTATGACATGCATCCCTTTGTGACACCACTAGTACTGAAACATTACAAGATTTATCCTATTACATTCTTTTAAAACTCATAACAGAAAAAACAAAATTTGTACTAAAACATCATAAGATTTATACTTTTACATTCTTTTAAAATTGATATCAGAAAAAATACCATTTGTACTAAAACATTTACAAGATTTATCCTATTACATTCTTTTAAAACTGATATAAGAAAAAAATCCACTTGTACTAAAACATTACAAGATTTAACCTATTACATTCTTTTAAAAAACAACATCAACCTGCAACTTCTACTTAAAAACTCAGTAAAGCTTCACAACACTTCTATAGTAATTAGAATGTGGATCTCACTTTACAAAGATATAAACACAAAGAAAATGAGCAACACTTAGTACCTGGCATCAATCAACTTAGTGAGATCAACTGACTCCTTGTTGTAGACAAAGCCGTGCAAACATCCAGTAAAATCTTCAGCTGTTTCCAGAATACTGCAAAGTAGAAAAGTTCAAAAGGTTATTGCTGAATGGAAAATAATGAAACAAATTGTTTTAATTGACATTAAATTAATTTTTTAACAAGATTAGTTAAATTCTAAACATAATTATTTCAGTTGGTACCAAAGTATACAAAATGATTAAATTTTAACTTAAATTTGGTAATATACTATGCTTCAAAAACTATTCTTACAATTTGATATCTTAATTTACAAGAAAGAAAAATTTAGAGGATACAGCATTCAAAGAAACCTTTCCTTTATCAGTAGATGTAACTTCTATTCAACTGTAAAACAATTCAAAGAAAAGTGGTATAAACATACGTTTTGTTGACCCCTCCAAGATACAATACGCCAGTGAAGTTTGTGACAGATTCCACCCCTTCAGGTACGTCAACAATAGCCGACGTGGAGTCCAGATAGAATCTCACGTTGTAGCGGTCATGTTCAATGCTGATCATGTGCCAGTCTCCTTGGTCAAGCTTCTTTGGTGATCTCAGAATTTTTTCTATCTTACTTTCACCAAGTTGCATGAAGAATTTCACATCAGTTTCTGAAGTTAAAATAACACTTTAATTTTAAAGTTTTCAAAACATAAACATGTAATTGAATAGTCTATAATGAATTAACTTGAAAATTATATTTATAAAATGAATTAATAGAAAAATATAACTGAAAACCATTTAAATATCATCTATCATCTATTGATGTAAAAAAAAATATATTAAAAAAAATATATCAAGCACCATACATACAACATACATTTCATACAACTTCAATAACAATTTAGTTATGTTTCTTTGAATTTGTGTTTTTGTGAAATATCCTATTTTAATCTAAATGCTAGTCGCTATGTTAGTAATTAATACTAATTAACCTGTGCGGTGAAGAGAATATATAGCCATTACAATTGGATCAAACTTAGACTTGCCTAATTAAGCTTAGTTAGCATTTATATTTGAGGTAGATTATTAATATACTGAACAAAATAAGTATAAACCTACTTTAATTTTAAAGTAGAAGAAGCCACAAACCTGATATAATTTTAATATAAAAGATGTTGCCAGTTTTGTCTTTAGCCAGGTTGTATGGATGCTCCTGTTCCTTGCTGGACTGGTACATCAGTATTGCATTTGTTTTGTGTGTTTTGAAGTTCAGTTTTAAATCACCTGAGGTCCATGGATGCTGTAGTAAATAGCTGTCCCTGTTTGTTATAGTTATTGAACTCTCTAATGGCTGGTCATCTGGATAGTTTTAAAAGATAAACAATTGGATAAAGTGATTAGGATGTCAGAATGGATTTTTAAACTGTAAACATGTAGCATATCATACGGATAAGATAACTTTTTTCCCCAATATAACTTGTCTGTAACAAAGGCTTTTACTTAATTGGTATGAGATTAAAAGTACATTAACCAAGCATTGAGTCTTTAAAAAATAGTTCAAATAAATATGGTACATAAACAGAAACTGAACATGATGTTATGGTTCTATACTTATACTAGAGGCACTGTATTTTACAAGAACCTCAAATAATTGCTTTAAACTAATAGATCTACCCAAATAATTTCCTGTTTATTTTCTGCATTATTTTTTTTTTAAAATAACACATTAAAAAAATACAACTGTAATACAGGATGCATTGCATCTGTCCATTTGGATTTATAAAATGTATTAGCACTATGTTGAAGATCTTTACCCCAGCAGAAGATCCTTGCAAGTTTTTTGTTTACAAACATTAAATATGCTGACAGAAGGTTACCTACCACTTCCCCAACACTTCAAAGGTCCTAAGGTCATGTTAGCTGAGCCTTGCGGGTTCTGGATAAATGTCAGCTCCATGATAGGAAGCTGCTCCTTGATCTTGTTGAAACCTTTGTCTATTGTAATATCTTTCTTATCTGTAAGTAATAAAATGGTTGCAATGAAAGTTTTTGTTGTGATGATATCTTGATAACTGAACTATTGTCACAATTAATACCTTTGAAGTACAAAAAAAACCCAAAAAACCCAGAATTTGCAATTGAAAAAAAATTTAAATAAATTGTTTCAAAATGCATAAGTACAGTTTCCTTTCCAACCTAATGATCCACAGGACAAATAATCAGGGGTCCAGTTTTTTTTTAAATTGACATATAAAGGGATGACCTGGTAAGTCCGAGATCCAAACTCGACACTTTTAGGATAGCAGTCCAGCGATCTACCACCCAACTATGTCGGCCCATGAATTATATAAATAACTAAGTGGTAAATAAGAAGAAAAATTTAAACTATGTTACATTGGAAGAAAAATATTAACTCAGTTTTAAATTAGAAAAAAAAAGCATTGAAATTTTACCCAGATCACAGTAGCAAGATTTTCCACCGCAGCTCTTGCCAGGTGGGCAGTCACAGTATCCAGAGGACGGGGCACCAATGTAATCTACTATCTGGCCAGTTGATGATTTGAACCACGTCTTTTTTGTAAGCCTAAATTTTGTTTGGAAAATTAATTATAATTGATTACTGGAATGTATTTTTTACAATTTTTTAAAATTGAAAATAATTCATAGCTTTTAAAGTTCTACTATCAGTTAAAATTCATTACATTGTGAATGTGAAGTTAATATCAGGTTACATTTTTAAACTAAAATTTAAATGAACAATTACATTAAAATTAATTAAAAATGATCTACTAATTATTCTTGAAGGATAATATAGCTGTTTATCTATAAATAAAAAAAAAGATTAATGTATACTTTAAAATTGTGACCACGCTTTAAACAAAGTACATAAAGGATGATTACTGAAATAGAAAAGTATTAGATACTTACTCTATTGGTGAGTTTGAGCAAATATATTGTATATATTGTTCACAGTGACCAGATATTTTGGTCAGTGTAGTTACCTGCTCCCTGGACAGTTCCCTAAAACATAAATTACAAAAGTAATGTAAAAATATTATGTGTAGGCTCTTATTTAATTAATAATTCTTCAGTTAAGTAAGTAATTTAGTTTTTCATACATTAGCATAGCCAGGGTGAAACAAAGATGGCTGCACTTTTATACATATTTATCAATTTAACATAGCAAAAATAAAATAAAACTGTCAACTTAAGTCAAAACATATTATTGAGGACATATCAGCATCCGACCTTATGTGGTCACCCACAGTATTCAGAGATTTACTAGGCTATGAAATCACTAATGAATAATGGTGCTAAGCTTGATTAGAAAAATGACCTGTATTTTAAAGTATACTGGATGTCAGGTAGCCATGATCCACGGACAGTGGTGTTGGGTAAGAAATTGTGTTCAACAATGGTTGTTCCCCCGACTTGGTTGGTGTCCATTTCACACGTGACGTAGGAATGTTCCAGTGGACCCGCCCCGTCCACGTCGATCAGGTAGACGCCGTTGGTTCTGTAGCCCATTCTGTGATACTCCTCGCATGATGCAGCATGCTTGGCTTTTGTTTTTTGAAAAAATAATCAACAAATTAACACACAATAATATTGGAATGCTTTGTTTTTGTGGTTTTTTTTTAATAATCAACTTACAACAATAATTGAATGCTTTGCTTTTTGAAAAAACAATACAAATAAACAAAATGCTTTGCTTTTTAAAAAAAAAAAAAAAAAAAAAAAAAAAAAAAAACTCACAATAATATTGGCATGAAAACTCTTATGTAAGTGTAAAAACTTTGTAATTATTTTAAAATGTAATAACATGATACAAAGTTTAAAGTTTTAAATAGTATTTTTTAAACTTTAAAATAAATTCCTAAAAAAATATTACTAATTACTAGTCAACATTATATTAATTTTAATCCAAATATAGTTTTTTTGCAATATTTTAAAACAAAAAATGTGTGTTATCTTACAGAAATGGCAGGCTTTCCCTACGTAATGGTCCCCTGGACATATGCAGTGTGTGCCATCCCAGTCGGACAGACATACAGAGTTATGTTCACATATGTTGTTGTTAGAACAGTGGTCAGTCAACTGACACCTGCAAGATTTATCTTGATTGTAATCAAGCTGTTTCATTTTTAATTCTACATCTAAAAGAATCAATGTTGGAAAAAAATTTCTGATCACAAACAGTTTATTTAACAAATTTAAGCATATTGTGCCTGATATAGGAATAAAAACTGAAATGTAGTAAATATATTATACTAAACACATTAAAGTTTTACTTTAGTATATACCAGAGAGCATGTACAGAAAATATGATAATCTGTTGCATAAATGTGAGAATAGCAAGGATAAAATTGTGAGAATAGCTTATACCAGTGCAAGAATATGCAGATTTTTCTTTAGGTTGATGTAAACACAAACTCACCCATCCAGCAAGAGGCCTATAGCAGCTGAGGAAGACATCAGGCGTATTGGATCTAGTCGCTGACCTTGTATTTTAATTCTGTGCATGCAGCCAACAAAACCATGCTGCCCTGAAAAGACAAGTTATTTGATACTATGTAGGCCTATTAATTTGTTATTTGATATGTTTTAAGGTAATTTGATAGATTTAATAAACATTTGTTTTATTCCTGTCAAAAGGAAAAAAAACTCTTATTCTAGTTTTTTAAAATGACATTTTAAAATAAAACTTTTGTTCATTTTAGCAAAATTTTGGTATCTATTTTCTTTAATTTTTTAACCCTAGACTGCTATTGTATGAAATTACTCTGTACTGGCTTTAGACCCTGCTATTGTGTGAACTTACTGGCCTTAGACCCTGCTATTGTGTGAACTTACTGGCCTTAGACCCTGCTATTGTGTGAACTTACTGGACTTAGACCCTGCTATTGTGTGAACTTACTCTCTACTGGCCTTAGACCCTGCTATTGTGTGAACTTACTGGTCTTAGACCCTGCTATTATGTGAACTTACTGGTCTTAGACCCTGCTATTGTGTGAACTTACTGGCCTTAGACCCTGCTATTGTGTGAACTTACTGGTCTTAGACCCTGCTATTATGTGAACTTACTGGTCTTAGACCCTGCTATTGTGTGAACTTACTGGCCTTAGACAATGCTATTGGGTGAACTTACTCTCTACTGGTCTTAGACCCTGCTATTATGTGAACTTACTGGTCTTAGACCCTGCTATTGTGTGAACTTACTGGCCTTAGACAATGCTATTGGGTGAACTTACTCTCTACTGGCCTTAGACTGCTATTGTATGAACTTACTCTCTACTGGCCTTAGACAATGCTATTGGGTGAACTTACTCTCTACTGGCCTTAGACTGCTATTGTATGAACTTACTCTCTACTGGCCTTAGACTGCTATTGTATGAACTTACTGGCCTTAGACTGCTATTGTATGAACTTACTGGCCTTAGACTGCTATTGTATGAACTTACTCTCTACTGGCCTTAGACTGTAGCCCAGCACAATTGTGCCTCTGTGTTCTAATGGCTTTGAGTACCTTCTAGAACTGATGGAGTTCCCATCAACCTTCAGTGTTACTTTGCTGCAAAACAAATGAAACCAAAACAAATTGATAAGTGATGAGAAATAATAGATCTATATTTTATACTTAACTACTGCCTTCCATTTCTATCCCTGAAAGTTATATATCTATATGAATATATATTGAATGCACTGAGAAACAAATGCAGTATGTCCAAAAAGCTAAAACTCAAGAAAAATTAGTTTATAAATCACATTCTCATATTAAAATAGTGCAAAAAATTTAATATTATGTATAACTCTCAAAATATATTTGCATTATATTTTTCTGATATCTAACACAAATGTCTGGTATTTTCTGTTATTGCCAATATAAGTAAAAATGTACATTGATTTCACAAAAAGTGGACATACTGTATTTTTCTTCTATACAGTCTTTATATGTATTTTTCTCTTGACCAATACTAAGAGAAGATGAGGAGTTATCTCCCATTGGTTATTATCTTCCCATTCCCAACAGTTTGACTACCATGCAGTAGCGTACGCAGGGGGGGGGGGGGGAGCAGGGGGAGCGGCCATTTTCAGCAAAGTGGCGCCTTTTTGGAAACTTTTAAAACTCAAAGTTTTAAACAATGAAATTTGTTAAATAACTAATTTTGGTCGGCACATCTATGTAAATCACAAGATTTCTTTTCATGCAGCAATTAAGCATTATTGTACTAGTCTAGTTAGTAGTGTCTACGTTTACAACACATATTAACAGCTGCATCAGTTTGCCATTCTTAAAATAACCATTATGATGCATTGCAATGTTTAAAAAACCTCTACGGTAGTACCACTTGGCAAGAGGGGTGTTAAGTTTAAAGCAACTGTATAATGTATTTGCTTACGAATAATTGAATTAGAAAATGTTATACATAAAACTTCACACATAATTACTTTATATATACAGTTTTAATCGTGTGATTAATTTTTAAAAAATTGCAATACAGAAACAAATACAACTGATGTGGCACCTCTATTTAAATTTACTTATGAGCAAACTGCGTAGTGGTGGGGACATTTAAACCACCACCCACCCACCCACCCCGAACTGATCTGTTAAGTACATGTAGAAAAACGCGTAAAGATGTACCTAAGTACCATGCCGCCAGAAAAATAGCTTTTTAAACATAAAACTCTATGAATATTGTTTTTGCAATTACCAGTAAAAATGTTTGTGATCAATACAGTGATCTAACCCATACCTATCACTATGTTAAAAAATGATCTTTAAAGAACACAAAGAAGCAGTAGTTAATTAAAATATATGGTCTGAACTTAAAGACAGATATTTAGTTAAATGTAAGTTGTTATTCCGAATGTTTTGCTATCATATCGAAAAGCGTGGTTTTATACCAACTCTGATTTTAAAAACTTTCATTATGCTGTAATTTTTTAGCATTTATGATGACGATATATTAAATTCTGATTATAGACAAAAACATTTTGTAAACACGAATAGTGTTAAACAATTTCATTATATTCTAAAGTAATTATTTATTTGTTTTGACATTTATAATTAAATGTGTAGATATATACATATTGATATTAAAAGAGTGATTATTTCCCCTATTTCAATTGTCTTAAATAATTTCCCAGGAATTATTATGTAATAAAATTTTTTTACAAGAATTATAAAACATTTTGTGTTACATTCATTGTTTTTGGTTGTAGTGTATATATATATATATATATATATATATATATATATATATATATATATATATATATATATATATATATATATATATATATATATATATATATATATATATATATATATATATATATATATATATATATATAATTTTAGATTGATACAATTTTTGTTTTGTCGGCCTACATTGTGTGTTTTTGCTTATTCTTCAGAGTGCTACTTTCAATTTATTTTACATTATAGCAAAGTAATGACATACAGCTAGTAATTAAATATATATATATATATATATATATATATATATATATATATATATATATATATATATATATATATATATATATATATATATATAATACACGTATATAGAGCGTGTTACAAATTCAGCGCCTTTTTTTTCTCTTTTTGCTCCCCCTACAACGAAAACCTGGATACGCCTCTGCTACCATGCTAAAGCTACAAACAGCTAATGTACTAATCCCTATTGGGTTGAGCCTACCTGTTGGTCAAAGTGACCATAATTTCATGCACTTGTCCATCACTGATGATGGTGGGTTGTGTGATGTTCTCATGGCTCATTGTGTCACGTGATGATGGGATGAACTGGACCACGGCCATTTTGTCCACTATCCACAGCTGATGGGACAAAAAAGCAAAGAAATAATAACAAAATAATAAAAGGCAAGATAATAAATATGTTATGAAAAAAAATGTGATAGATTCAACATATAGAACTTAATGAAAGCATTATAGTGAAATAGATCTAGACTGCTTGAATTCTGTTAGGAGGGTGACAATCAGTGCCATTATCTAATCGTATTTAAACGTGATGTTTACAAATGTAATGTCACATTTTACTGCACTATTTCTGGAGTGACGACTTCTATGCTTTACAAATGTGTCCTTAATCTCAAATTAAAATGAAAACTTATCTCCAACCAAACTCTTCCGTTAACGAAAAAACATTTATTTTTTTAACGAAAAAAAAAGTATTTTCCTAATCCTAATTAAATACCATAATATTGTAACAAAATTGGTAGTGGCTCTTTAAAACCTGGGAGATTTTGTAAATTGTAATTTTTTGTCACTAGACTTTTTTAATTTTTTTTTATTTATTTGCAATTAAAACAAGTACATCAACATCAAATTTTTAAACATAATTTTGAACACCAAATGAAAACGAAAGGTTTTGCAAATGTACATAATGAATATTTACATGATGTCATGTATTTGATTATAAAAAGAAAATTGCAAAGGATGACAGTAAAAGGGGTGAAGGTCAAATGAAAGTGTCAGAAGTCTGGGTGGGGAGAGGAAAGGAAATTTTTCAGAGAGGGTCAATGGGACAGTGAAGCATTTTCTATGTAGGGAAACAACTTAAGTTGACTAGTTGAAAGGGTGTTGTAGTGGTCGCATTGAGTTTTCAAAAGGTTGCAGTGTGAAAGATGAGGGGAAAGAGACAAGATTTAGAACTTTAAATAAGTTCTGGATATTGATGTTGCGGTGGGTGGTGGGGTCGTTGGAACAGTTAAAGGGATTGTGGGGTTATCATGTCTGGGGGTAAAGTGGATAGAGGGGGAGAGAGGAGGGGGTAGATTTTTTTTTTATTTTTATTTTTATTAATTCAATTGTTTTAAACATTTAAATCAGTAATAATAATATATTTGATAGATTTTGCATAGCATCAAAGACATGAACAATGAACATCAATTGCATATATAATAATCAAAGGGAAAAAAATAAAATGGCATAAGAACTAGAATAAAATAAGGTGTGCAAACTAGGTTTCTCTTCACTGCTTAGTTTAGTGTGCTGCGGAGTCAACAGTTCACACTGTAGCCACCCATGGACAGAAATAGAAACGACTGTGGGAGAAGGGTCTCTGTAATCACGTACTGATCTATCATTCCAAAACTTTCCATGACATAAAATTGACCCTTCGCAATGAAGGCACGCTACCTTGAATTGTCCGCCAGTCTGGTTGAGTGGGGGGGGGGGGGGGGGGGGGGGGGGAATGTGTGTGTGTTGGGGGGGGGGTTGAGGTGGGTATCTCTTTCTACCATTCAGGTTGTGCATTTTAAAACCCGGGAAACAGAAGACTGTTCTAATGTTAATTTACTTGGGGGCTGATCGAGTGATGTTTGGCTTGAGACTGTCTAAATTAAAATTAATACTTTATTTATTTCTTTCCTGTATATTTCTTTTTTTTTTCTCAGTTAAGTGAGAGTTCCCAGTCTATGTCTTAGCTTTGCTTGAAATATTTCTTTTAACTCGATGTCCGTGTATTTTGTGAAAAAATATCTGACTTTATTCCTAATTTGCCATATAGTCGATCTATAAATAGCCATTGCTACTAGTCTGTTTTCGTCTTCTGTTCTTTGTCTAGTCGTGTTAATTAAATTAAGTGTGATTGCTTTATTTGTTGTGGCTGTTTGATTGGTGGTGTTTAATATTTTCGCAAGTGTTTGCTTTGTTTTCTGTACTAATATACAATCTAAATAAATGTGTTTCTCAGTTTCTTGTATATTTTGTTTACACGTTTGACATGTTATTTTAACATTTTGATTTGACTTTGTATTTCGTGAAACTGGAGTTGTGTTAAAAATCAGTCTGTATGCTATTTCCCTTTCTTTTGGTGTAATGCGTTTATTATGTAGGTTTCTAAATGTATCTTTAATGTCTATTATATTGTGTTCCCTGGCCCAACTAATTCTCGTGTATAAGGGTGTCGCTTGTTGTTTGATTAGGATGTCGTATATTTTTTGTGTGTCTTCCCCAATAATGCTTTTGTTTCCTTGGAATGTTGCTAGCGTTTCTTTATAAAAGCTGCCTATGTCATTTCCCCCATAGTGTGGTGTTATGATGTTTAATTTTAAAATGCTCTTTATGTTTAACCCAATGTAGTATTGTGCTAATGGATGATAATGTGGTTCTATCCTTATTCTATCCAGGTGTTTTAATCGGAAGGTGTTTATTTTAGTTTGAATGTCGTGTAGCCCTATACCTCCATTTAATTTATTTTGTATTAAGGTTTTGTGGCTAATGTTTCTAATCGTATTTTTGAAAATGAACTCTCTAATGTGCTTGTTTGTTTTTTTAATAAATGAGTTGGGTATTGTAGAGTTCGTCGCTACGAAAATTATTTTTGGAATGATATATCTGTTTACTAATGCAGCTCTGGCAAAAATGGTTGTATTGCAGTATTGGTATTTTTCCAGATTGTGATTTATTTTATTTTTCAGTGTGGTCTAGGTTTCTTGGTCGTTTATTGTGGGATCGCTAGTATAGGTTATTCCATAAATTTTTAGTTTGTCAGTTATTGTTATGTCTATGTGATAGTTATCTTTACCTTTCCATGTACCTATAATTTCTGGCTCTTTCACCTAAAACGGTTGACGATCCCTGATATAGACTAGACATTTTAATTTGAGTTTTGAGAAGTTTCCAATTAGCTTTTAGTATAGTTAACAGTTTTCTATTTAAACTGAAATCCAATGATTAATCTAAATTCAATACTGTGTTAAGTTAATAAAGCATTCATTTAATTTTTAAAGAATATTAATTGTTAGTAACATAATTACTAAAAAATCTCATTAGTTCTGTTGCGGGTAAATTTCTTTTTATTTCGATCGACTTTTGGGAGCGTAGTTATAAGTTGTTTCCCTTAGTATTATCCCTGTTATAAATGGGAAGTAACTGGTCGAAGAGTGTTGACAATTGTGAAGAATGGCAAATGACGCATTTTCTATGTATTTCTTAGCGTCATGTACAATCAAGAAATTGATTGTCTTTGAACATAACTATTTCGTTACGCTATTTCAAATGACGATAGTGGGTGGGTATGGAGGTAAAATTCTGATTCAATTTCTAGATGATAACCACAAATTGTAACACTTAGACGTATATGAACAATAACCAAAAATGTATAATAGGTAACTCACCTCCCTCCTGCAAACACACGCACACAATTGTTTTACACACACACAAATTATCTGCCCTTAGCCGGTTCTCAGATACAAAACATCAGTGACCCCAGCTCTTATGACTGATCGAGTAAAACTCGCTACTAATTTATCTTATTATCTCCCCTTTTATTATTGACCATGTTCACGTGAATTGTTAATGGCAGATTTAATATTTAGATAAACCAAAAAAAAAATGATCTATATATATAATTCTCTTCTGGGAGACGCTAGAAAACAAGCTGTAAACGCGCTCCCTACCATCCCCACCCCTACATGGTCTTAGTGAGCTGTGGTTCACGCTATGTTTACCTTCGTGGAGTCGGGTTTAGTGACGGCTATTAGGGGCAGATAATTTAGTTTGAAACGATTTTAAACGTTGGGGGGGGGGGGGGGGGGGGGGGGTATGGCCCTTAACGAGCTACTTATAGTGTTTTAAAGAAATATTTTCAGTGTCAGCGTTGGTACTGTCGAATTCACAAATTATGAATTACTGAAAAGTAGAAAAAAAAACAACAACTAAATAGCGGCGTATGTTATGCCGCGGGCCGGCTCGTAATTTATATTTTAGCGTTGTCTTCAGAGAATAATGTATCTGGATAAGTTCGAATGCAATCACTGCACTAAAAAAATTATCAAAATTGATTTACATGGCTTGACACAATCCTACAGACAAACTGACAGACAGACATTGCAAAGCAAGTAAGAGCTTATAAAAAAGAAAATAGTTCACCTCAATAGTGCCAAAATCAAAGCCGACTCCCGATTCTTTGCGAGACATGAGCTCAACAAAGAGCACGATGGCCGTGTTGTGGAACGTTCGGAGCTTAAACTCCACGCTCAAGTTCTGTTCTCTCTCTCCCGTCATCCATTGCAGCATTGAGGAGGACCTGCAACAACCCGGTACATCAGGCAACCCGGTACATGAGACAACCCGGTACATGAGACAACATCAGACAACCCGGTACATGAGACAACATCAGGCAACCCGGTACATGAGACAACCCGGTACATGAGACAACATCAGACAACCCAGTACATCAGACAACATTAGAAAACCCGGTACATGAGACAACATCAGACAACCAGGTACATGAGACAACATTAGACAAAACGGTACATCAGACAACCCCGGTACATGAGACAACCCGGTACATCAGGCAACCCGGTACATGAGACAACCCGGTACATGAGATAACATCAAGTAACACAAGTAACAGCCCCCCCCCCCCTCAATTTTTTTTTTTTTTTTTTTTGTAAGTTAGGGCCTACAGTACTTTATATGAAAACATGCCTTTGTACATTTTGGACCTACGCGTCTCTTACCTCGGGAACGAGATGGGAATCTCCGTGACCTCCTCACACCCGAACTGTGGCTGTCTGCCGCCATTGTACCGACACTTGGGGTTGGCCTGGGACAGCTCGTACAGGACAGACACGTCATCAACGTACACGTTACGCAAGCAGCCGACAAAACTCTGCGTCACTGGGAGACCTAGGATTGAAAACAAGAGTCGTCATGTTATAATGTCAATGGTATTAGTGCTGTTAGACCTGTTTGAAGCTATGAGTTACAGAAGGGGGGGGGGGGGGAGAGGGTGAGTGGGGTCCCCGTACCGGATGACACCAACTCGAAAATTCTTTCAGGAACGTTACTATAAAAAGTTCAATTAATAAAAATGGTTGGGAGAGAGGGGGTGACACCAAACCGACAATGCACTTTTTTTTTGTTTGGGGGTGGGGGTGGTGTGGGAGGAGGAGATGGAAGGGGGGTTGATACCCTTAGTTACCAGGTGACACCCGACCGACTGTCGGGCCTGACGACTTATATATGATCGTATATACTCAGATATGCTACTATAGAGGTGAGAAGAGAAACAACCTACTTGTTTAATTAGTAGGCTCATTATTATAACTACTTTATAACTGAATGGTGATATCTTTTTTTTTAGACCTATTTAGTTATAAATATAATTTTTATTGATTTTTTTTAGTATATGTTCTTCATTTAGGTTAGATTGTATTAAATCCATGGCCCCTTTAGCCATCTTTCGGTGACCATTTACAATAATTAGTGTATTTCTTACACTTTACATTGTTTCGTAAACAAAAATCGTTTAAGTTTTTCATCGCCACATCTTTCGTTTCATAGTGTCTGTAAAATATATTTTTATGTGGGATCCTAATGTTACACTAAAATGTTTTAATTAGGTTGTAACGACAATTGGGCTTGTAAGTTGTTAAAGTAGCTTACCAAGTTCTCGCTCCGGTAGTTGCCAGCTAGCGTTTTTGTTGTTTTTCAAACCAAATGTGAATATTTTTATTATTTTTTTTTTTAAGTTATGAAATCTACTTTCGCTTTTGGAATAAAACTCCGACAATGAGTTGATTTAAGTAAATTAAGTTTAAAATAACACACACACAAATATATTATATTTTATATAGATCTAGAATACACCCTGTATAATAATAATACATTTATATAAAATATGAGATTTATAGGCCTAAAAGATTTCAATCGTCAATCTGAAATCAAGCCTAAATTTTATATATATATATATATATATATATATATATATATATATATATATATATATATATATAGCCTAGATCTAAAATTCTATATATAGATTCTAGATCTAGATCTATGACTTAAAAGAAAAAGCCCTCTTGAAAATTCCGACTTAGACAGTAACATACGACATACAGGATTTATTTTTAATTTATAGACCCAAGAGTAGTATTGAGATCTAGATTCTAGATCTAGATTATTTTATTTTACAGTGTAGTTGAGTGGAATTAATTACTAAAATTAGGCCTAATAAATAGGCTATTTATTTTAAGACAGGTAGACTAGAGTATGTTCAATATCAATCTATATAGAGAATTGATGTTTCTAAAGCCTTGCATGAACTTAATTTAAATATATTTAGCTGCCCAGGCAAAGAACCCAATGAATTTTCCAGAATTGGCTTGTCGTTTGACTGATGATAACAAAGAGAATCACTTAGGATCTTTGCTGATAAGAAACTCTGAAGACGTACCTTATTTTTCTATACCTAAATGTGATTTGTCTAATGAAAATATTTATTCAGTGACAATTGCTAAAGATATTTTACCATTATTTCAAACATCATCTTCTGAAATGTTGTTTTCTATCTCTAAACCTTCCACAATTTCTTCAAGTTTCAACAGATATTTTAACATCATTGCCTACTTCCCACAGTTCTTATGTTCAAAATTTGCAATTTTCTGAGAAACAAAGTAATAATAAATTTGTACCCAGTGTTTTAGTTTCAGCTCCATTAAAATTTAATAAACCAATCAATTTCAAAATTAAATGTTTCTTATCCCATATGAAAGTAGTCTGTTTTATTTAAGAAAAATCACCTTTAAAAAAATTTAATGTTTGGATGTCAATAAATTATTGACATGGACTGGTTTGCGGGTAAGCTTTTATACTTAATGTACAATGAAGATTCAGTTTTGATGTCAATATAGTTGCTTCTGAAAGAATTAAACTATAAACAATAGCATTTATATAAATATCTCAATGGCAGTTCAGTATACTTTCATCATTGTTTTCAAATAACAAAACAGAACTACAGTTTTAAAATTGAAAAGAATGTCATAAATGGATGGTTTTTTAATTACTTAAAACAGAAGATGCATCAATACAGCATTACAATGTATATGATTAATATTAGTTTTCATGGACAATTATCATTTAAATTCTTCATTAAAAGTTAAATTCAGCTTCCTTGTGTCTAAAAATCCACATCCATGCTGTTCCATTTACCTAGAAATTAAATAAATAATATTTTTAACAACTTTCAGTAATATGAAAAAATTAATCATTGATTAAAACAGACAGGCAATATAGCAGATGAATTAAAATTCACCTGTTTCTGTGACATTTGCATGTAAAATTAGAGTGTTCAGAGGTATATACCCAGCCACCTTTAGTTTCCCTATCTTGAGCCAGGTACTCATGAGAGCTGGTACTCATGAGACTTAGGACATCATACCAGGACTAAAGCCAGGGATCTGAACTCTTATCTTTTAGGATAGAAATGTGAAAGCTACTGTCTGACAGTCCCACTATCAAACCATACATATTAATACTTACAGTAAATAATCTTAGTAGCAACATATTCTTTAAGAATTAGAACACTGAATCGGTTTCAAACTTGGGCTTAAGCTGAAAAATGGCTTATTATAAAAAAATTCAGCTCACCTTTAGTTCAAGATCAGCACCAATAGCCACAGTAAAGTGTGAGAAAATTGCTTGCCAAGTACCTAGAGAATTTAAATATAATAAATTATTAAGTTTATCCATATATTATATTAAAGTAATTATTTAACTAATATGTGATATTAATATATATATCTATATATATATCTATATATCTATATATCTATATATATATATATATATATATATCTATATATATATATATATATATATATATATATATATATATATATATATATATATATATATATATATATATATATATATATATATATATATATATATAGAGAGAGAGAGAGAGAGAGAGAGAGAGAGAGAGAGAGAGAGAGAGAGAGAGAGAGAGAGAGAGAGAGAGAGAGAGAGAGAGAGAGAGAGAGAGATAGATATAAGGTTTCATTTATTGTAAAGGTTCAGTTTTCTATCTACTTAGCTTGTCTTAAAAACTAAAATATCTGAGTTAACCATATCTTAACTGTTACAAAAATTTAGTTTCATTTTCATTACTTGTAACTAAAAATTGTAGTCAATAGATCTAAAACTTTATTCTATTAACAGCTAACTGTAACCGTACTGACTCTGACCAATTTATTAATTTTTGTACCATGTAATTCATTAATAATTAGGCTTATACTAAAAGGCCGAAAGTTATCAATTGTAGAATTTATAGTCCCTGGTCTAGACTAACAAATCTAGTCTACAAGTCTAATAGTACTTATACACATGATCTAGTTTCTAAGTTTACTACAAGGCAACTTGCTAGAAGACTAGTACTTAACCAAACTTTAACTTGCTAAAAATAAAAGGCCTAATACAATAGTAGTTGGACTAGTAATACTCTTTTTTTACTGTGCTACTTACACTGCTTTTGGTACTATTACTACTAACAAGACTCTATTGTAGCTTGATGGAGATCTATCATCTTGCTCTTCTAGTAGTCTACACTACTTACTACTTAGAAAAGTAGTAGCACTACTGTAACAATTTCAAACTAAATTTAATCTATATATTACTAGATCTACTAATTGCAACACTGTAGTCTGATAAGTCTATAAGCCCTAAATGTATCTGGATTCTAGTCTAATCTAGTTTAAGTCTAGTTATTAGTACCTACACTCTACAATAACAATAGTCTACAGTACTCTACACAACACTCTACTACTACTCTACTCACTCTACTGGCTTCTAGTAAATAGCTAGAGTAGATCTAGTCTAGATTCTAGATCTAAAAAAATCGATTTAAAATTAAAAACAGGTTAGTCTTACTAGCTCTTTACTAAACTTAACTATGGTAGGTTTTACCTAAACTAGATCTAATCTAGAAATCTAGATCCTACCATACTACCATCTGCATCTAGATCTACTATCTCTATCTCTAGCCATCTATCTACAAGCTACTTCTTATAGACTTCTAAAATATTAAACAGTAATCACTGAGTAATCAGTACTAGAGTCTAGTTCAGTAATCTAGCTAGATCTAGACCTAGATCTATTATTAACATTGTTGTCAAAGTCTAGATCTATATCTAGCTAGATGATAGATCTAGAATCTAGATCTAAATTTAAAATCTAATAGTAAAATGTTTAGATTTAATTAAATTTTACATAAACAAGAGAATGTGGTCAATCTAACTTTCTAATCTAGTCTGATCTAAATCTAGATCTAGAATCTAGATCTATCTCCACTCGATCATTAAGTTAAGTAATAAGTTGTAGGCTGAGTGAGACTGAGAGTCATCCTTTTCTTAATAGATCTAGATCTATTTTTAATTTAATATTTTATCTAGATC
The DNA here is from genome assembly GCF_028476545.2 of Physella acuta. Lineage (NCBI taxonomy): Eukaryota > Metazoa > Mollusca > Gastropoda > Physidae > Physella > Physella acuta. The sequence continues at coordinate 142,938 of NW_026731676.1, read as the reverse complement.
ACTAAAATACTAGATCTAGAATCTAGATCTAATAGATTCTAATTCATGAACTTATACGCTTAGAACTGGATTAAAGCAATGTAGATCTTAGTATGTAGATTCTAGAATCTAGATCTAGATCTAGATTCTAGGTCTGGGAATCTTGAGTCTCGTAGCAAAGAAGTAGAGTCAGAGTAATGTCCCCTAGCCTTGGACAAACTATCAACAAAAGAAATAAAATCAATATACTTACAGCCACAAAACTTTTATATTAAAAAATGCATACACATGTGTTTGTTCCCATCCATATGAACAAAACAGCGTTGAAAGTTTTTACAATTGTTGCATTTCTGGAACGTTTGATGATTTTGAAATCTTGAAGCGGGACCTAGATCTACTAACAAATAGCCGCCATGTTTTTTGTTATCAATGGTAATCCCGTTCACAACAATTGATTTAGTTCGAAAACTTTTATCTCTCCCTGGCCAACCAGACATGAATTAACGCGAGAAAGAACGATAAACTTACAAGCCCAATAGATGAATGGAAAAAAAAATCGTTACAAATCACGTGACGTCATATGGACGTCTTTTGACTAATACGGTTTGACAGATATCGGCTTCGGGAACTGAAATCTGAATCCGATTACATTTTTTTCCCAAGATCTCTGGAACATTCTCCTTTTAATTATAGGGGCTGTTTTAATAATTTAATTTTAAAAAAAATGTGGGGGGTGGGGGGGGGGGGGGGGGGGGGGGAGTAGAAATCGTATTTTATTGGGAACTGTACGGATTCGACGAAAATTGTTTCCGACTTAATGTTTACAGCTGGTTAGGTTTTTCTCTCCCCCCCCCCCTACCAAAGCAACAAACCTAAAGCAGGGTCAGGGAAAGGGGATATCACGGCTGGGAATAAGGGTATACACAGAATGGAGTCCTAGTTTTATTGGTGAAAGTGAAAGCAAAAGACGGACATGAGATCGCAGGCGTTAGAATAAAAGGGAAGTGACGTCCAAACAAGGGAGGTCAGCTATACAAATAGGACCAACGGAAAGGGGAGATTATAAGATAACGTCCCCTGGTGGGGGAGAGAAATATGTGGCTCGCGATAGAAACATTTGTTTAGGACTAGTTAACGTCGTTCTAAAAATAAAAATTAAAAACCTAAGAAAAACACGGTTATTTTAGTGTAATTTGCAGAACGATAGATAGTAGAGTAGTACTATCTAGTATCAATACTAACCATAGCCGATTCTTTAAAAAACACATGCACGTAAATTCTGTTTTGTTATAGAGCAGTGGTTCTTAACCTGGGTTCGATCATCGAAACACAGGGGTTCGGTGAGTCAGTCTCAGGGGTTCGGTGCAGGTTAAGACAGACACCCGACTCGTATTATTCAGGATGGGATTGTGTCAGTGCGGACTAAAGAGCTATTAACAAAGGTTCCGTGAATATGAAACTGGTGGGGTTTGGAATCTCTAAAAAGATTAAGAAGCACTGGTATAGAGTATCGCAATCAAGTCAGAATTGCGTAAAAGCTAGAGATAAAATTATTATAAGGGCTAGGCTTGGGTTGGCGGTACTAGTAAAATGTAGTTTCGATAAGACTATTCGTGGTCTTGTAAAAATTACATAACAGCTAATATTCCTTTTTTTTCTTCTTCCTAGAATCGGTTTCTCCATAGCTAGCGATGACAAGAACATACTTTAAAATATAATATCATCGTATCATCTATGAATATAGCCGAATGTACACCTATCAATCCGCTGTGTGCCTTCTTGGTGAACGGTTTTTTTTTTTCAAACGGTATCTTTCAGGATTTCACTCATACGCTTAAGTTACACTGGAGTCTAACCTAAAAATAATCCTACAACGTACCCTTCAGAACCTTACGGTCATTTGTTTCATTGACCTCGCCAAATGAAGGGATATTCTTTTCAGCACTATACCCATCCGCCTTTACATTCCCTCACCAGAGCTTGGTGGACTCAGAGACGTCGTACGGACTCTCGAGCCTGGGATCCGAACCCGCTAGGCAGTCGAACGCTCTACCATTCGACCACATCGTCTTTAATCCTAATACATAAAGTTACACAAACATCAAACTCAAATCTTAATCCAAAAGCTTCAGACGAAAGAAACCCCCTCCAATACCCCCCTCCCCACCCCCTCCAATCTCCCCCCCTCTAAAACATAAATACATTCTAATCCATCACGTCCAGACGGTACCAAGTCCAGGTCGACTCCCATGGCAAACAATACACTCAATTCAAACATAGATTAGATCGATAATGTTCTCATGATGGTGATGAAGTGGGAGGTAGGGGGGAGGGGAGGGGAGGGGGGACTTACACCAGGACAACCCGTATGACCGGAAATGCCAATCAAATGTTTGTCGGTATGTTTGATTATAACGTTACCGGAAGTGGCTAACACAGGACCGTACAACAGTCAGGATATGTGAAAGTTGTATGTTTATGTCGTCATTTGAAGCCATACAGGCCCATTTTATAAGGTCTTAATAGCTTGTAGATCTACCTATCAAGAACAATCTTGGGAATGAACTGGGAAGGAATTCTATGGAACCCATCATTTAAGTTGTGTATCTGTATTTATGCGCACATCGTTATTTGAAATGCTATAAATCGTTAAAGTTTAAAAGTTTATTTTTTGAATTAGTTTGTCAAATTTTGAAATAAAAGAATGCTATTTAAGAAAACGCTTTAGAATAAACTAAATATCTGCCTATACTAAGCTTATATATTTATAATTCACTCTTAATGATCCTTATTACTGAAGAGAAAGCTAGCCATTTAGTACTAGCGCCTAGGATCTCTTTTCTTTACACTTTAGTACTTGGTCATAAAAAAGAAGCCTCTTTTTAAACTGAACTAACGAAACAAATAATTCGTCACTGACTTTTATATTTCAAATCACACATTTCCCGTCCGCATTTTTAATCCCGCGCAACAAGCGAACGTAACGAGGTCACTTGAAGTAAACAAGAGCCCCGCTATTCTGGAAGCCATCGATCACGTGACGCTATGACTAACCAATGAGTGATGAGGGCATGTTAACAAGCTACTCAGTCTCCCCCATCAGAAGGCATTACTGACAGCCCGGCTGAAATTTGTGTACATGTCGGTCTAAGGGTCAGCGGCCCATTTCCCCCCACTCGAAAATTCCTTTCGCGTATCCTCGGGGCGAAAACCCTGACTGAGGTCAAAGTGCATCCATCCCATTACCCCCATCTTGTCTTTTCACTTCGGTTGTTGTTAAGTGAAAATTTTCAGCCAAACAAGGAATCGGGAAAAAAAAATTATTATTATATTTTTTTTTATCATTCTTTATTTAAACTTTCAGAAGTTCTGGGATTTGGCAATGTTGATGAAAATATCATTTCCTGCCAAGCTATTGAGAGCGCTCATGATGAAAACAAAAAGATCACCCAGAAGAGAAAATTGCAATATTGACAGATTGTTTAAAACAGTAAACAAAACAAAAATTCTAGCAAAAGTGAAATAGAAAATCATAGATAATGAAATAATTATTTAAATCAATATTTTAAAGTCAATGTGGCTGAAATATAATAATATTAATTTTAAAAAAAATCTTATTACATTTGATATTTTTTACATTCTTTCTGTGAAGCTGCGATTTTAATTACAGTTTTTATTTTAATCATATTTTATTTTCAGCAACTTGTGTACAGTTTCAAGAAAACGTCAACAGTTGGTGATGCATTTTTAATTTAATAAAATTGTACACAGGCTAAAAAGGATAAATGATTCAATAAAAAGATTGAGGAGTTAATGGAAATATAGTTTTTTTAATTGAAAAAACAACAAAAAACAACAAGCCGAATTCAATTAAATGTTAAATTGCTCTAGGGTGTGCTGAGAGTTGATTAGGTCACGGATCAAAATCGACCGGGCGTTTTCAATATGACCTGTACAGATTGAATACGAACAGGTCATATTCAACTATAGAGGTCATATTCAATTTATACAGGTCATATTCAATCTGTACAGGTCATATTCAGTTTGTACAGGTCACATTCAATTATAGAAGGTCATATTCAATTTATACAGGTCATATTCAATCTGTAGAGGTCATATTCAGTTTGTACAGGTCATATTCAATTATAGAAGGTCATATTCAATTTCTACAGGTCATATTCAATCTGTAGAGGTCATATTCAGTTTGTACAGGTCATATTCAACCTGTACAGGTAATATTCAGTTTCAGAAGGTCATATTCAGTTTCAGAAGTTCGTATTCAATATGAGGAGAAAATGGTAACAACAACCTTAAAATAATGTAAATCTCGAGGCTGATATGACGAGGGCGTTTGAGAAATTGAGCTATCCCAGAAGCAAGACCCTATTACATGGTGGATGAGGTTTGTGCTGGACTCTTAAACCCATGTAAAACGTGTGTAGTTGTAGCAAACACACTATATGTAAAGGTTTTTGAATAGGATCCTGACGGTGGGATTAGAAAAACTAACCCGGTCTTTAAGGCAAGTGAAGTTGAGTTCACTTGTTTCTGTGACCTCGGCATATGAAGAGATAGTGTGGTCAGCACTATGCCCAGCCATCTTTACTTTCCCAAACGTGAGTTAAGTACCCATCAGAGTTGGGTGGACTCAGGGACGGTCTACTGACTTGAACCCGGATTCGAACTCGAGACATAGGGGTTAGCAGTCCAGCTCTCTACCGCTAGACCACTCCGTCCCCTAACCCTTGTGTATAGGGTAGGGATAAGACCCCGACCCCTTCATAAGAGGTGTGGGGGTCTTTGAATGTAAATAAATATGCAAGTAATATCAACGGCGTTCTAATATTTATTTATAGCGTACGTAAAATAGAATATCTTAGCGATATCGGCTATTTTCCATTCATACATTACTGCTTAATACGTTTTAAGATTAAAACTGAGCATCAATGTTTAAACGATAATTGTGCTTCCACAATTTAATCTTACGCAGTTTTATAAATTTTAGAACACTAATCAGACAGGGTATGTGGATACATAAAGAGTGAGTTAAGCAAAAGTTGAGCACCCCTGAAGTCTAGAACATGAACTCACCCAAACCACACGTGGTATTGACACGTACTCACCTTTGGTCTGGACGAAGTTGTCACCCCCGCCGATGTAAATGAACGGGTCCAGGTTCAGATAATACCCGTGGGCTATCCTCTTCTCCGTGGCCTTACCGTCCAGGTAAAAACTGACCACACTCTCGCGGTGGTCGATGGTCAGGTTATGCCACCTGGTGAGGTATACGCCAAAGGTAAATGGTACAGGTAAAATCAGTTTTAAATATTATTCACAAATAACGTGCTTTATAAACTTAATAGAGTTACACGGCTCTGACAATCGTGACTTTAAATGTGCACACGCTATACACAAATAAAATGTAAACAATAAAGTTAAAAAAATATAAATTATACAATTTAAAGGAAATTAAGTATAAAATTTTACATATTTTAATACATTGTATTTAATTGCTTTATATAAGCCTACTATTTTTACAAATAATGTGATATATTCCTTGCATTGAGTTACCAATGTGTTTGCCTAATAAACAAGAGATATGCCTGCACGTAAAGCTCTTCCTTGTGTTCAAAACAAAGTTGTTGACTTATTGTATAGGGATAGTATTAAAGTATTAATGTATAAAACACACAAGGTTTTTAGTGAGTGAAATTATTCAGCAAACAAATCATTATTAGAAAGTTAAGTAATTAAAGTATTATTACAGTAGATTAATTAATAAAAATATATGCAATCTAAATCAATTATGTTAAGAGAATAGCAATACCATTTTTTTTTAAATTATAAAATTGAAATATTATACTTTAAAAGTATAAAATGCATTATGTAAAAATGATAATAATTAAAACAACAAAAAATACATTCCAAATAAATATTAGTTCCAACACTTAGTGAAGCTGTTCCTAGAAAGGTCTTATCATTAATTTCTGCAGGTTAGACTGGGTACCGATGTTGGAAAAGTTTTTGAACGACTGTCTTAAAGATTTCCACATCTGTTTGAAAACATTGTCTTTATTTAATATTGTCAAAGCTACTTAAAATCTAGCAAAAGAAGTAAGTTTGTAAGAAATTTTGAAAACCCCTGAAAACTTGAGAACCACTGCACCATTGATTGCAGCAAGCAATGAAAAACCTGCGTTGCTGATAACGTTACTGATGCTAAAAACTTGAGAACCACTGCACCATTGATTGCAGCAAGTAATGAAAAACCTGCGTTGCTGATAACGTTACTGATGCTAAAAACTTGAGAACCACCGCCCCATTGATTACATCGGCTAATGAGAAACCTGCAACTCCTGCCGATAAAGGTACTGATATTAGAAACGATGATAACCACTGCACAATTGATTGCATCAGCTAATGAGAAACCTGCGTGGCTGTCGATAAAGGTACTGAGGCTAGAAAATATGAGGACCACTGCCCCATTGATTGCATCAGCTAATAAGAAACCTGCGTGGCTGTCGATAAAGGTACTGAGGCTAGAAAACTTGAGACCCACTGCCCCATTGATTGCATCAGCTAATGAGAAAACTGCGCGGCTGCCGATAAAGATACTAAACATTTGATTGCAGCAAGTAATGAAAAAATCTGCGTTGCTGATAACGTTACTGATGCTAAAAACTTAAGAACCACTACCCCATTGATTGCATCAGCTAATGAGAAACCTGCGTGGCTGTCGATGAAGGCCACCCAGCTGTTTGTTGTACATCATTTCCGTCCCTCCCTGCGAGCAAACGACACTTCCCAGCATGCCATTGATTAGCCGCGCCATTTGCCAGGGAGCCGCCATTGTAGGCTAACCTTCAATCTCCCACTCACAGCGGGATGTCATTAGTGTCAACACTATTGAGTGACTATTCTCATCCAGTCTGTCTTCACTATAGGGTAAAGTTTTCTATTCACATCCCATCTCTGTCTTCACTATAGGGTAAAGTTTTCTATTCTCATTCATTCTCGGTCTTCACTATAGGGTAAAGTTTTCTATTCTCATTCAGTCTCTGTCTTCACTATTGGGTAAAGTTTTCTATTCTCATCCAGTCTCTGTCTTCACTATAGGGTAAAGTTTTCTATTCTCATTCAGTCTCTGTCTTCACTATAGGGTAAAGTTTTCTATTCTCATCCATTCTCTGTCTTCACTATAGGGTAAAGTTTTCTATTCTCATCCAGTCTCTGTCTTCACTATAGGGTAAAGTTTTCTATTCTCATCCAGTCTGTCTTCACTATAGGGTAAAGTTTTCTATTCTCAACCAGTCTCTGTCTTCACTATAGGGTAAAGTTTTCTATTCTCTTCCATTCTCTGTCTTCACTATAGGGTAAAGTTTTCTATTCTCATCCCATCTCTGTCTTCACTATTGGGTAAAGTTTTCTATTCTCATCAAAAATTTGTAATCGCCATTATCAAAAAGTACCTAATAATTACTAACTTTAATTATCTTCTATAAACTATAGATGGCAATATACAAAGGCTTAGCAAGCTATTTCGGCGACCAGGACGAACTATCAATTTTGCACCCCCACCCCCAGATTAGGCCTTCATATGGCTACATTTATTTGCGTTAGTGAAAATGCACCCCCACCTCCCTACTGCGTATTTGATTTTTTTTTTTAAAGGCGTCTTATTATTTTGAGTATCTAAAATTAATGTAATATCAATCGTTGAACTACACAAAGCGGCAATTGAAAGAATGTCATCGATATTGACTAGAAGTATGTTATAATAAAGCTACTATGTTTATACTTCAAACAACCTATAGTTAAGTAGCCAATTGATAAAATATATTGTTTTGACAGGTTACATAATTAATATAAATTTTTTAGATATAATTTATAATGATTATGTGATGAAATTTAAAGAGTTTTTTTTGTGTTTTTCAATCATGTCTTAGTTACACTTGGTTAATTTAGCTATTCTTATGAAAGTTATTTCCCTTGAATGAAATTTTGGTATTTGGATTTCAAAATGGGAGATAATTCGTTCTTTAGCTTAGATTGACTGCTTACTCATAAACACAACTTTAAGTTATTATTTGCTATTGTAAAAATTATATAGAGCAGAAGTCCTAAACAAAATATTTTGGAAGGTTGTTTTTTTAGCAAGTTGAAAAATAAATACATTAGTAGCCGTTATAGATTGCAATACTTAATATTAGTAGACATATAAAATGAGATAGTGCAATTAATGCGTCTAAAATCGTTTTAGTCGCAAATTAATCATCTGATTAATTAAGTGTCTTTTTATTTATATTTTTCTCCCTCTCCTTAAGCAGGGGTCGGCAACCTGAGGCTCGCGAGCCGCATGCGGCTCTTTTGATGTCAAGATGCAGCTCTCCAGCTCCATGCACAAATATTAATAGTTATATTATTTCATTAAACAGGATAAAAACACTCATCAGAAAACAGTGAGAATAAGTGCAGTAGAAAGTATACGGACAGCTGACAGCTGCTAGGGCACCAAGCCCAGTCCTACAGCAGTGCTCTGGACAGCTCCGTGGCAACAATTCCATGCTTGCCACAGCCCACTTTTTCGAATATCGTTAGATGGGAATGTTATTTTATTCAGAATGCATATCCCTATCTGTCAGTTATCATTAATTTGACCTGAGTAACGTAGTTTTTTTTTAGTTATTAGCTTCCTACTATTGAGCTGGGTACTGGACGGTGAGGTACGAGTTTACCCTGCGTTAAATCATAAAATGGGATGTACCTGGGGAGAACCACTATAGGGGTAGTTTTCTATTTTTACAAACTTTTATTTAACTTGCTTCCTCTATCGTCAGTCTGTTGACAGTCTATCTGTCGTCACAGATCGTAACGGACGAGCAACATTTTAATCTTTAAGAAGCGTTACGATTCTTACTTAGATAAACCAAAAACATTGTGTATGGATAATATAAGTTTTGTTTGAAAAAATTTAAACATTGGGGCTACAGGACTTTACCCCTCGGACATTTCCCCTGTAATAACCCCCCCCTCCCCCTCTCAAGTTAGAATCCTAACTCAAATTCTATACCTATATATTACCTTAATCCTAACCTTAAGAAAAAGACAAAAGCATTAGAATTCACCTCAGCCTAAAACTTAACACAAAACCAAAAACAGATCTAGACATTGGTTTAAGCCTAACTTTGACCCTAACCCTAATCATAGCCCTGACCCCAACCCTGACCGTAACACTAACCCTAACCTTGATCATAGCCCTAACCCTAGCTGTCCATTAAGCTGTGATCGGGGGGGGGGGGTAATCGACAGGGGGGTAATAATGTCGGGTTTAGCCTAGTTTGACATAATCGTACGACAAAGGATGATGACAATTCACGAACATTCCTTGTCTTGATTAGTCCAACGTGCTTTTTTGGGCTGTTACCTTTCAAATATCTCTTTCATGCCTAGTACGTACCTTACTCCAACTATTATAAATGTCTTACAAAGCAATCTTCAAGCAGAGATCGAATTTTTAAAAGCAAGACATCTACATTGAAACAAGCCTTCATACATTTCAGACGTCTCGCTGTCTAAATCGTGTTATTCTAAGTCACCGCTGTCCATTTAGTGCAGGGGCCTCCAAACTACGGCCCGCGAGGTCCTCTCATCCGGCCCGCGGAGATCTTTTTGTCCACGGAGAAAACGTTGATAGGTGATGGCTGAGGATCTTTGCCCAGAAAAATCAAAGACATGTCCGGAAGAAACTGGCCCCCGAACTGAAATTTGATAGTCAATGCGGCCCTCGGACTAAAAAGTTTGGAGACCCCTGATTTAGTGTGATCGACAATATTCAAGAAAACCATTAAACTACTACCATTTTAATGATGGGATGAAACAGAGAGGGCCTAACAAAAATTTTGTATCTGTGACTAGCGTGTTGTCTCATCGATTCTACTATATCAGTGGTTCTTAACTTGGGTTCGAACTGTGAGTCAGTGTCAGGGGTTATGCGCAGGTCAAGACACACACCTACTCATATGATTCATGATCGGATTTTTAGCGCAATTTCCATACGGACAATAGCGATTATTAACTCGTCATTTCTGGATGTATGGATGTGTGTCCGCAGCCTTTAAGTCGTATCTCCTCCTCAACGAAGCAATATCGAGGACTAGTTCCAAAAGCAAATATGTTAAGCAAGTTCCAAGGATGATTGTGGGCCAAAAAAATTCCCGGAATTCCTTCCTGGATTTCCCGGAAAAGCCATAAAAACTTGAACAAATGCAGTTTTTGCTCCATATCTCGGCAAACAGACCACTTAGCGACTTGAAACATTTACCAATCGATTTCTGCCATAATTTAAAACAATATTGCCGAAGAAAGTTTTCAAAAATATCCTTTCGTTCGGTCACAATTTTTTTTAAATATATTTTAAACTGAGCATCGTGTAGGCCTAGGATGATTTAAACTGAGCATCGTGTAGGAGTTTATATTTATAGGATGATATTTACAAAAAATTAAATTGTCACTAGACTTTTTATTAACTTGTTTTTTTTTAGTGCGGATAACACTATTAAGAAGGGTTCGGTGAATAGTGAATGATCATATGAAACTGGTGGGGTTTGGTACCTCCAAAAATGTTAAGAACCACTGATGTAGATCAAGTAAGACACCTTTCTGGCAACAACAAGCGGAAGTCCAAGAAGAAACAACCAGTCAGCTAGTGATTTACTCATCGGTCGCTGGTGGCTTCATGGAGCGATCACAGGGTCAATTGGCTTTCGGCGTTGACAGAATTTACTTGACTGTGTTAATAAAATATGATGCTTCCAGTGTTTCTTTCATACTTTTTTCGCCAAGGGGTGGGGGACACTTAATTTTAGGGGGGGGGGGGAGGGGGGTGGAGGCGTGCGGACTAAATTTTCAAGGGGAGGGCGGACATTGGTAAAAAAAAAAAATTTCTATATAAATTCCATTTTGTTCGGGTGTGTGTGGGGGGGGGGGGGGGCAGACTTTTTTCGGCCCCCTCCCCACACACCCTCGAAGATATGCCAGGAAGAAACTGAATGCTTCATTGCTAACTTATCATGGCTAAATATAAGTATTGCTTGAATAAATATAATGTATCGAACTTTAGAAATTGATTACTAATTAGTTGTTAATAAAAAAAAAAAAAAAAAAAAAAGCAAACAAGAACTTAAAAGATTAACTTTAATGATTAGTGTTAAGCAAAATACGTATTATTTTAAAAGCTAAAAATATAAAAATGCAGCCCATAACCAAGTGCAGTTACGAAACAAAACAAAAAAAAAAGATTAAAATAAACAGTGTGCTCACCCACTTCTGAAATGAAAAACATCAAAACATGAAATGTTTTAATTCAAATAATACACGCTTTTTCTATATGATGTTGGTTTGTGAGGTGAATGATAACTTGTCAATAGCAACTAGCAACAATGAGGAAGAAGATAAAGACGTAAAGGTTTTATAATGCAATAAGTCTTAAGTTTTCATACACACAGTTAACACATCAAAGGGTGTTTTTTTTAATTATTGAAAACAAACTACAGAGTTAAAAATCTTTATTTTAATATTCATTACAGGTTAATTATTTCTAGAACAATTCGTTTAAATATAAAAAATCGTATAGCTAATAGCTTGCATATTTCAAGATTATAATAATGTGCAATGATAACTAGGAGTGTTAAATTATTTCTAGTCCATTTACTAGACAAGTGTGCTAATTACACTACGCTACACGCGTGTAAAAATAGTTTTTTTTTCTCTGGGCAGGGCATATACTGATATACAACATTACACTATAGATACTCAACAAAATATGTCTACAATATTACAACGAGCTGCGTAAAAGCAGTCTCTAGATGACAAACAATTTTTAAAAAAACTTTAAAAGATTGAGAAACACATTGAAACAACATGCAAAAATAGATTTTCCAATTGAAAACATCTATAATATAATCGGGCTGAGCGTGTCCTTCCTTCCGTCATCGCTATAGATTTTGGGACTATAAAAGTAAACAACGCACCATGCTGTGCTTTTCAGTGCACCGCAGTGTCTTATTATAAATAGTAGAGTAGGGTTTGTTTATATAGCCACATAGCGCTATTTTATAATTGCCACTGTGTTTACTCTTTTGCATAACTTAAAGAAAATATTAAATACACGAAAATGGCTAAAACATACTTAAAAAATCAATGTTAAATATCATTTTCGTTTATATTCTTAGAAAAAATGGATATATTTTTATGAAAGTAGGTCGAAAAAACTAATTAATTCAACTTTTGTTTGGTAATTTTTTTGCAAGGGAGGTAATTTAAAAATATATTTAACTCATCAATATCTAAGTTAATTTTTTTTTATTACTACCGCATTGATTATTACATGTTAAGGTTCATAATTAAAAGAGAAAAATGTTAAGATTATTTATATTATTTATTATTATTTTCTAATTAGTCTATGATTTCTCAAAAATCACTTTCTTTTTGCTTTTGTTTTTCGGTGTTATGAAAACAGATGGTAAAATTTGACTTTTTGAGAAGACTGGAAAGGCTCATTCTGAGCGCGGACGTATGGGAAAATTTTTTTTTTTAATATTTAACTCACTCTCAATAATTTAAGTTATTTTTTTATTACTTCCACATTGATTATTATATGTTAAGGTTCATAAGTAAAATAGAAAAATGTTAAGATTATTTATATTATTTTCTAATTAGTCTATGATCTCTCAAAATCACATTTTTTTGTTTTTGTTTTTCGGTGTTAACAGATGGTGAAATTTTAGGATTATAGTATAGAGAATGCTGAAAAGGCTCTCTACGGGCGCGGACGCCTGGGAAAAGCGTGTTTTTCGGTGGTGATTCTAATTACATTGCCAATGTGTTTTCTTAGAACCATAAAAGTAAACACCACTTGCCGTACATTTATTTGCATTGCATTGTTTTATTGTAAGTTATGGAGTAGAATCTATTTTTGTGACTTAAATAAAGGCTCTCTTTGGGCGCGGACGCCTAAAAAAGCGTGTTGTTTGGTGGTGATTCTAATGTTGTGGCTGTGGTTGTTTTGTAGTTGTTTTGTGGTTGTGTTGAGGTTGTTTTGTGGTTGTGTTGTGGTTGTGTTGTGGTTGTGTTGTGGTTGTGTTGTGGTTGTGTTGTGTTGTGGTTGTGTTGTGGTTGCGTTGTGGTTGTGGTGTTGTGGTTGTGTTGTGGTTGTGTTGTGGTTGTGTTGTGGTTGTGTTTTTGTTCGTTTTGTTCTGTTCCAAAGTTGTACATTTAAAAAGATTTACCGTGGCGGAGCACGGGATGCAGCTAGTTTATTATATGCATACACATAATTATATCTAATATAAATCTAAAACTTAACACAAAACCAAAACCAATGCTAGACATTGGTTTAAAGCCTAACCCTAACCCTAGCCATAACTCTGTTATGGGGGGGGGGGGTGTCCTACTGGGCGGGGGGGGGAATTGACAGGGGGTAATTGACGGGGGGGTAATGTCCTGTTCCTATATATATATATATATATATATATATATATATATATATATATATATATATATATATATATATATATATATATATATATATATATATATATATATATATATATATATATATATATATATATATATATATATATATATATATATATATATATATATATATATATATATATATGTATGTATGTATGTGGGAACAGGGCATTTCCCCCCTGTCAATTACCCCCCGGACATTTCCCCCCCCGACATTACCCCCCAGAGTAATTACCCCCCTGTCAATTACCCCCCCCAGTCAATTACCCCCCGCCCAGTATGACATTATCCCCCCCCCTCCGGACAGGGTTAGAGTTAGGGCTAGGGCTAGGGATAGGGTTATAGCTAGGTTTAGGGGCTAGGGTTAGGGTTAGGTTTAGGGCTAGGTTTAGGGTTAGGTTTAGGGTTTGGGTTAGAGTTAGGGCTAGGGCTAGGGCTAGGGTTAGGGTTAGGGTTAGGGTCAGAGTCAGGGTCAGGGTTAGGGCTAGTGATAGGGTTAGGGCTAGAGTTAGAGAGGGTTAGAGCTAGGGTTAGGGCTAGAGTTAGAGAGGGTTAGAGCTAGGGTTAGGGTTAAGTTTAAACCAATGTCTAGCTTTGGTTTTGGTTTTGTGTAAAGTTTTAGGGGGGAAATGTCCGGGGGGGGGGGGGGTAATTTCCAGGGGGGTAATGTCCTGTAGCCATGAATGTATGTATATATAAATCAACCTAACCGTTTTCTTACTGCAACTAGTGATACGACACATCTAAACACTACAGTACAGAGTGGAGGCGAGTGACAGAGACAGCTAGACACTCACCCTTTGTCGTCCAGACCAATCCCTTCAGAGAATGTCAGATCGTCTTTTTCGAAGGAGATGGAGGCGTGGATAGCGCCGTTGTAGATGGAGATGGTGATGTGGTTGTGGTAGGGACTGGCGCCCACTGCGTACAGCAACACGCCTGCTCCTCGCCCCGTCTGATGGGAGACAAAAAACAATACGTGTTAACATCTGATATACCAGTAGGTTACATAATGGTATAAATAATTTAACCATACGGTTCACAGAAAGATGCGCAAATGGAAAACTGCGCAAAAAGAAAACTGCGCAAAAAGAAAAATGCGTATATACAAACTAATTATAATAATATACTTTAATTTTGTCATATTTCGTGTAAAAATGTTAATTATGCTACAATGTACATGCGGTCATTCTTTGTTTACGTCTTCAAGTATAAATGATCGATTTAAGAAAACAAAAATGCCATTGAGCAGTTTTGCGTTGCGCATGATTCCGGTCACCTGATCATACATATGTCCAAAATCAACATTTAAAAATATTTTGACAGACAGACAAGAAGGAGATACACCCTAGCCTGCGTGGTTTTATGCTGGTTTATTCTCGATACTTAAATAAGTTATTTAATGGCTGCTTTCAAATTAAATGTGACAATCTTATGACGTTTTGCATTTGAAGATCGTACACTTATCTGAAAAAAAAGGCCTGTAGTTGGTAATTAATGCTATAAATAGAAGGAGAGTCAATGTTTTGTCATCTGCTGGTGATGAGTAATATTAGTTAGAAAAAACAACAACACATTCTTATAGTTGTAACTTAAAAATTACAATTTTTAAACAATTTTTTTTCCCGATTGCGGATACGATTTTTATATCAGAACCTTGTTCACCGATCGAAAGCAAATAAAAATAATCATCCCCGGATCATGCTCGAGCTCGACAATTTCAAGTTCGATAATCCGACGTGATCCTCAAGATTATCAGCAAACTCTGCCCTAAGTTTAAAATGAGAAGCTTAATAAATGTTCTTTTTTTCCCTGAGCTATGTCCCACGTTACCAGTCTCCTTTGGTAAAGTTTTTGCGTTGTGTTTGTTTACTAAGGTAAGATAAAAAACAATGTCCATTTTACGTAATTTCTAGCAGTTTGTGTGTGAATCTACCGGAGATCACACAGCAGCATTTCAGAGCGAGATACCAATAAAAAGTGTGAATATAAAGAAATGACGGCTAAGTTCAAAGCTGAGATCAATACAGAGCTTGTGAGATACATTATTTCAAAATATAAAAACAAACATGAAAACGTTTATCAAAACGATACATAAAGTTCCCTTCATATGCCGAGGTCACAGAAACAGGTGAACTCTACTTCACTTGCCCCATGGACAGCCAGATTCGAAAAGGCAATTTTTACTTTTTTTATGAATTTAAGATTTCGCTAAAACAAAAGCTAATTTCGATGTCCGCAGATAGACTATTTTGTTTTATTCTTTTCCTTTCATTAAATCTCTTGTAGTCTAACTGGTCAATAGTTTTTCTGGTATATTTTATTCTGCTCTTGATATATAAACATACATACAATGTTTCCCAATAATAGAGGTCCAAACATATAGTCGACTGTTTGCTATCTTCATTAAAAAAAATTATTTTGTTACTTTACTTTGAAAAATCTTTGTTGCTTTCGTGTATGATGAATAAAAATAAATGTAACAAAAAAATTATAATAATAAAAAATAAATAAAACCTAATCAAGTTTAAGCTCTATACTTAATTAAAATAATTTTTAAAAAAATGCTTCCGATAACAGAAAAACGACTCAAAAACGTATTTTCTCCTAAGAATTACCATCGCCAGGAATATTATATGAATAAAAACATTTGGGTTTTCAAATAAAACAATTATTTGCAAAAGAAGTTTTAATTTTTTTTCCTTAAACGTCAATTTTCTAATGTTCAAACAAACATGCGCAAGAGAGAAAACATAAAAGCTTAAAAAAAAAAAACCATCGTGTCGCCCTTTAAAACTTGAGCATTAAACCTCACCGCTCGGCAGCCGTTTGTCAACCAAACTCTATTCTAGAGTAGAAAAATTTCCTTCAGGGACACTCCGGAAACCGTACATTTCCGGCATCGTTCGATGTTCACTTCCGCCGTGCAAACAGTCAGCTCAAGGAAACCGTAGCAGGTGCAGGGGTGGTTCTGGAGGGAGGGGGGATTCTGGGGGAGGGGGGATTCTGGGGGGGGGGGGATTCTGGTGGAAAAGGGGGAGGGGTGATTCCCGGGGAGAGGGGAGGATTCTGGTGGAGGGAGGGGGTGATTTGGGTGGAGGGGGATGTGGGATTCTGGAATCCTTTATTGCGACTTCAGCCGGCAACCGGCAAACAAAAAATATTCATAATCATGCGATACTCTATTAAATATGAACGCTTTTCATTTATGCCGTATGTATATATCAAACGTATAGCCCAGTGGTTTTGTTTACCAATACCAGATCTGCTTAAAGGTCATACAAGCTCTTACGTTACATTATTTTGCGGAAAATTGTAATTTTCAAAAAAAAAAAAAAAGTTAAAACATGCATTTTATTGAAATATTTAACCACTTGTTTAAATAAACCGGGAGTGATCTCCCCTAAACTTTCTCGAATATTCTTATATAAAATAACAGGGGATGGGAACTCGGGCTATAGACATGATTTTTAATCCATTTTAAATACTTAAAGTTTTAAAAATAGAATAAAATCTCGTAGACAAATTAATTGCACACCAAGTGAACGCCCAATAAAAAAGCGCATAATAGTGCGCAATATTATTAGTACTTTTAAAATTTACATGCGTTTTTTGAGAAATCGGAAGTAGCGTAAATTACTACTTCCAGTCAACGGAAATTACTCAAAATTTAACAGAAGGTAGAAAATTAGATCTTTTACTTACATGTGAAATTTCATTTATCTATCTGAAATAGTACTCAAGTTATAGGCTTTTGAAAAATTCAAAGTAGGAAAAGTACCACTTCCGGTTATCGAAAATCGCTCAAAAGTTGATACGGATCTACGATTTTGATATAATACTTATATGTGAAATTTCATCAACCTAGCTGTAACTGTACTCAAGTTATCGTGTTTACACACGGACACACACACAGACACACACACAGACACACACACACACAGACATACGGACAAGATTGCAAAATTATGTTTTTCCGTATCAGTGAGGTGTAAAACGTCGAGATCTGTAAAAATCTCGATTTTTTTTTTTGCACGATTACAATACTTTCTCTATACTTCGTATATACGAGAAAGTAAAAAAACGATACGTAAGTTATTATATGGATATTTAAAAATAAAACGTTAGTTGAATAAGGTTTTTATATGCTAAGGTTCTATAAATTTATGTTCTATGGCATACAAACAGCCATGTTATGTGGCAAATTTTAATCTTATACAAAAAAAAAAAAAAACCACGTTGGATACAAGTCGTTATATCTCGGCACTCAACAGACGCAAGCTACAGAAATAAAACACTTGTTGACATCGTAAATCTTGTGCATTCTGCTGGATGGTTGGAGGCTATTTCAATAATTATTAGCATCCACACACAGGATACATGGAAAAGGCTGATGACGTTCGATGTGAATCAATTATTGATGGACTTTTGTTGTATAACAAGCCTAAGGCTAAAACGTCAACATCTTATCTAAATGTTTGTAGTTGGTTTTTACCATAGTTGAGCTGTTTCATGGGCTCATTGTTAGCTGTTACAAAACTTATTTCTTCTTGAATCTATTTATATATAGTTTTTAACTTGCTGAGCTATTTCTTTTATTTATGCATGTTTTTCTAAGGTATTTCTCGCTATGTAGGCTTATGCTTAGTTTTCAACATGCAGAATTATTACTTCAATTCATGCTTAGTTTTTATAAAAGTTATTTCTTCTATTTCGTGCTTAGTTTTTCTGAGATATTTCTTCTATTTCATGGTGTTTTTCTGAGATATTTCTTCTATTTCATTCATATTGTTTACCTAGCTGAGCTATTCCTTCTATTTCATAAAAATACTTCCATCTACCCTAGTCGGCAATTGTTTACAGTAAACAGTATCGATACATTTAGGATTAGAAATAAGGTTAAGGCGAATGCCAGGTTTAAAAAAAAAAAACAGGTACAATCCTCTCGAGAAACGTTTTTTTTTTTGGTGTGTTACCACTGCATTACCGTAATGACATTAAAATGGAATACATCAGCCTCTTGTCGACTTGACTATACAAATATTTTGAAACTAATTCATTATATTTTTCGCACTCCTGCTTAACCATGGCATACAAATTTACTGTTGTTTTCCCATTAATAGCTAATAAACACAATCAACCCTAATGTAATTATCCTGTCCGTATTACTATTATCAGCACCCAAACGTGATCTGGGGTATTTTGTTATTCGCGTTTTATGATTGCAATAAATAAACGAACAGATTGCCCATGTGGACACAGGAATACAAGGACAAATAGCGTTGTTTGCCAAATAGCGGTGAGTCATTCGGATACCAATTTGTTGCAGACACGTTTCGGGTTTTCCCGGCGACCACCGAAATGAAACGGTGCACCGCAATCTATGAAATCGGAATTACCCGAACTGTTTAGCATCGTGGTGGGAAAACAGAGGAAAAATATAATTTCGGTATTTGTCAGGGGAGTTAAATAGTGGACATAAGGTACAGAGCAATCACTTACTGAATTTGTATGTGATTCGCAAACAACAAAGTTAATTTTAAAGTTAATGTAAGTATTATTATGAATAAATAAATATATTATATATATACACATATATATATACATATACATATATATATATACATACATACATATATATATATATATATATATATATATATATATATATATATATATATATATATATATATATATATATACATATATATATATACACACACATATAAATATATATAGATACATACGTATATATATACATCTATATTATTCTATATACATCTATCTATATATAGATATATCTACTTACACATACATTTACATACATACATAAATATATAAATACATACATAAATATATATATACATATACACACATTCTATATATATATATATATATATATATATATATATATATATATATATATATATATATATATATATATATATATATATATATATATAAATTCCGTTTCATGATATTAATTAGTTTTCCATATTTTATAGCCAACGCTATGTCCCATTATTTTAAGCCTTTAATGCGAGCTTTGATGTTACCATTGGCAACGGCAGCCTCGCTATGGAATGTGTCACATTAAATATTTCATCAGCTGTTTATTATCCCACTCCTATTTCGCTTAGCTTTGTGTTTTTTCTTCTCTACTTTCATAGTTGAGAACTCGTTATTGATTTTTCTCTTCAGCAAGTAAACAAATGGAAAAGAATCAAACGTGGAGACTATGTAGAAGAGAAAGAAAACAAGTTAACCTTTGTCTATATTTAGCTCCAATGGCGGCATATTTGTAAGATTTATGTTTCATTAATTTTTCATTAATGAAAAACAAAAACCATTACGAAAAATTGCCGCAGTGTGTCAGAAAACTATACCACTGGTTCCGAAGGACGTTCACTGACCACTTAGATCTACCGCAGTCTTAATGATAGTCGAGATAATGAGCCGCCCAAGGCTATAGAAAAACGCATGAAAGGTATCGGTTTTTTTAAAAGAGGGCTTTGAGTGTCATAGCAACTCATAAAAGGACGTATTGATTTCCATCGTTGGCCTTGACTGTTATAGAAACTCAGAAGAGAAATCAAACTCTAACAACGGTTTTGACTGTTATAGAAAAGCAGATATCAGTTTTAAACAAGGGCCTTAACTGTCATTGAAACTAAGATATCAGTTTTAAACAAGGGCCTTAACTATCATTGAAACTAAGATATCAGTTTTAAACTAGGGCCTTAACCGTCATAGAAACTAAGATATCAGTTTTAAACAACGGCCTTGACTGTTAAAGAAAATAAGAAACTCGAGTACTTTGAACATTAAATTTGGTGCAGTTGTTGCTGACACTTTGGTTAGGTTGTTGACCCATGTACACATGGGTTTTATGGGCATATCAGCGCTGATCAGTCCAGATCAGACCCCCTCTCTTGTCCTGATACATCATCTGATGTTCTCTTTTGGGCTTACAATCAATGGGGATTTTATTACCTCTAGCCTCAAATATTTAAGGTAAGTCCTCATGTTATGTTGGATGACGAATTGAGAGTGCAGTCAATACATCAGCATTTCTCCAATGGAGTTGTTCTTCATCAGGTCGTCGTGGTTAGAGCTGGACCTTATGGTCATATCTGGACCTAGTGATTACAACTGGACCTTGTGGTCACCTCTGGCCCTTATGGTCATATCTGGACCTAGTGATTACAACTGGACCTTGTGGTCACATCTGGCCCTTATGGTCATATCTGGACCTAGTGATTACAACTGGACCTTGTGGTCACATGGACATTGTAGCAGCTGGACCTTATGGTCATATCTGGACCTAGTGATTACATCTGGACCTAGTGATTACAACTGGACCTAGTGATTACAACTGGACCTTGTGGTCACATCTGGCCCTTATGGTCATATCTGGACCTAGTGATTACAACTGGACCTTGTGGTCACATCTGGCCCTTATGGTCATATCTGGACCTAGTGATTACATCTGGACCTTGTAGTCACAACTGGACATTGTGGTCACAACTGGACATTGTGATAGCAGCTGGACCTTATGGTCATATCTGGACCTAGTGATTACATCTGGACCTAGTGATTACAACTGGACCTTGTGGTCACATCTGGCCCTTATGGTCATATCTGGACCTAGTGATTACAACTGGACCTTGTGGTCACATCTGGCCCTTATGGTCATATCTGGACCTAGTGATTACATCTGGACCTTGTAGTCACAACTGGACATTGTGATAGCAGCTGGACCTTATGGTCATATCTGGACCTAGTGATTACATCTGGACCTTGTAGTCACAACTGGACATTGTGATAGCAGCTGGACCTTATGGTCATATCTGGACCTAGTGATTACATCTGGACCTTGTAGTCACAACTGGACATTGTGGTCACAACTGGACATTGTAGTCACAACTGGACATTGTGGTCACAACTGGACATTGTGATAGCAGCTGGTCGTTGCTCGTGTAAATCATTTTTCCAGAAGTCAAGACTAGAGACTGATCTAAACATTTTTTTAAACCAGGGTGTGGAAATCTTTCTGCTGCTTCTTCATACAAGTGGGCTCCACACTAACCCTACATAGGCGCCCTTTCACTCGTCTCAGCACCGCAACAATTTTTGCTCTTCCCATACACATTATGACTTTACATTTTCTTTTTATATCATAATCCCTCGCCTCTCCACCCATCTGCGACATTTCCCTTCCCCCACCCCACAATTTGTGTGGTATCTATTGGATCTCATGTAGACACATCATCCACGTATAACTGTATTGACAACCCGTCAGTTGAGTGTTGTACAAAAGGACCATCACTCTACCGCCCACAAACTATCGACAAAACTAGACTTAAAGCAGGAAATCGGATCTAACGGTCGTACATCAGTCACCCCAATTATCCAGCATATCAAGTTTTAACATAAGACCGTCTTCAATTTCATTTCAGGGAAAATAGTTAGAGTCTTATACATTATTCAACGGTTTTATTTTTATCTTCTCAGTGGGGGAAATCGATTTTTATTTGTGAAGCTATGTAAAGCTAGTAATAGTGGTGGGGGGAGGGGGCGGACTTCACAGAAGGAAACGCCATTGTAGGTCCAACGTTGAAAGTATTTTACGAGACGGGAGGTTTTAATACACAAACCAATTAGCGGAATACGATCCTGGCATTTTATCAAGGGAAAAATTCATTAAAAAATATTTTCTAGTTTTATTTCAGAACAACACGATAAGAAAGAAAAGAAAAATTAGACACAGTTTAATAATTCAATAGCATATTAGTATTTGTTTCATACGTGATTTTTTGTGTACGATGGCAAGCCAGTAGGAAACCATAGTGCAAAACTAAATATTGCAATTAAAATATAATTCAAGAACGTACTAACACAACAGTGTTAATGCTATAAACATGTAATTTAAAAAAAAAAAAAACAGCAAAATTTAATGTTTCCATTGATTTTTGTTTGACAAAATAGAGATGAACAATCGCACGAATTTTCAGACAGCACCAGAACCAAACGGACAAGAGATGAATGAAAACAACGTACCTTGAACTCCAGTGAAATCCGAGTGTTCTTGGTGAACCTCTTCTCCTCGAAGCGCTGATAAGCCACCCATTCATACCCTCGGAAGGTCATTGTTTTGGAGCCTGAAAGTATACAGTGCTGGTGTTAGAGATTATGTGAGCTACGTCATAGTTAGAGATTATGTGAGCTACGTCATAGTTAGGGATTCTGTGAGCTACGTCATAGTTAGGGATTATGTGAGCTACGTCATAGTTAGAGATTATGTGAGCTACGTCATAGTTAGGGATTATGTGAGCTACGTCATAGTTAGGGATTATGTGAGCTACGTCATAGTTAGAGATTATGTGAGCTACGTCATAGTTAGGGATTATGTGAGCTACGTCATAGTTAGGGATTATGTGAGTAGTATATTAGGTCACTTTTGGTTAGTATTTTTGGCGCAGGTGGTGGTGGGAAGGTACAATGACATATAGCAAAATACTCGGGAGCAGGGAAGGGTGAAGGTACAATGACATATAGCAAAATACTACGCCAACTGGCGCATCGCAGGGTGAGGTGGATGCGCTGCAGGTACAACGACATATAGTAAAATACTACGCCAACTGGGGTTGGCGCAGGTGGTGGGGAAGTAGGTCACCTTTTGGTGACCTTGTGACGTAATCATTGACCTTGTGACGTAATCATTGACCTAGTTACGTAATTTTAATGCGTTTTTTAATGAGTTTTAATGAGTTTTTAAAATTTTAATTAATTTTTGACCTAGTTACGTAATTTTAATGTGTTTTTATTACGTAATTGTTTAATTTGTTTGATTTAAATTGTTTAATTACTTTGTTTATATTGTGTAATTTTTATTAACGAGTTACGTAATTTGATTATTTGTTTACTTTTTAATTATTTTTATTTTGTTTATTTTTAATTTAATTTTATTTTATAATTAGTTAAATTATTATTAACTAGTTACGTAATTTGATTTTAATTACTTTTGTTTATTTATTTATTTGATATATTTCTTTTCTTTGTTGTTTAATTTGTTGGTTTGTTTATTTGGTTGTATGTATGTTTAAAATTCTCCCCTACAACGCGAACGTATACTTTGTATACCACCCTTTAACCAACCGTGCAACATGTGTTACATATCGATCCGCAATCCTTTGTTTTTGTCAAACACTGGACAACGGGCGCGTTAATATTGATTCCACCCACGGGCCATCACAGCATGATGTCCCACCTAATTAAATTTTGTTATGCATCAGTGATTTTTCCCCGCTCGGTTGACAGGTCATGATGATTAACGACGTACATTAAGTGCCTCTCCGCGTTAAGTGTGGGAACATCTGTTACCACTTTAATTGATTTTTTCCCCGCTCGGTTACTAGAGTGGGAAGCCATCACGTAACAGCTGGTGCTGTAATTACGCTGAGTAAGGACATTGGTTGTAACTATTCGCTTATAGCGAGGGTCACCGAAAACAAAATATATATTTAAGGGTTGGAATTTTCTTTTAACCACCGTTAAATCAGGTTTTGAGACGAAACGAAGTCTCCGTAGGTTCGTGTTTTTTAACGGGCGACAGGGCGACTTGGTGCGTTGGTACGTGAGGTATGCGGGGTAGACATGTTTTTTACAAGTCTGGAAAAGTAATTAAGTTTTTTATGACCGTTCCGATTTTCTTTTGATCTGACCACCATTTGACCACCCTGAGCCAGATAAATTTAACAAATGTTCAATACATAGTCGCTTATAGTAACATGGGTGAGGGGTGTAAGCAGGTGGGTGAAGGTGTGAACAGGTGGGTGAAGGGGGAAATATTAACAAATGTTCAATACATACTCGCTTATAGTAACATGGGTGAGGGGTGTAAGCAGACGGGTGACGGTGTGAACAGGTGGGTGAAGGGTGAAAGGTGGGTGAAGGTGGAGAAGGTGGGTGAAGGGGGAACACGAGTAGGAGTAAAGGATATATAGTAAAAGACTCTACCACCTGAGTGAGGTGGGTGAGGAGGCGGATTTTCATTTTAATTTTTTATTTTATTTTTTCATCATCTGTTAACTTTAAGGTTCTATAACTCTATATATTTAAATACATTTTTTGATTCAAACAAGTTTCCTTTACCTAATGTAAGTACAGGTAAAGAGGGATTTCCTATAGATCTGTAATGAAGTAGGCCTTGTTGACTATGACTGGTTGTCCAGGTGTTGACATGATACACTTTTTTGAGATACACGTACACACACACACACACACACACACACGCGCGCGCGAAATTCATACTAGGTCGGTAAAGGCGGAGAGAACTTATAGGTATACATTATCATGGCGACAACAAAAGCGACCCTTATTTTATTTACATGAAAGCGTGTTTTCCAAAAAGTGTCACCAGGCCGTTGCCATTTTCGCAGCGGGGTTTATTTTAAGTGCACCTTGTGCACGTTTGTTTACATTTTAAAAGACGTGTCGCGTGTCTTCCCCACATGTCTTCCCTACTAGAGAAACGAGAGGAAAGACAACTGTTCTAAAATTAGAACAGACTTGTTTACAGCCACGAGTATCGTCCCTTGTGAAAAAAATTGCGCGTCAGAATCCTTAACAAAACAGTCAATTTCTTTAACAAGTTAAAAATAATTTAGGAAGACAAGGGTTAACAACATTAGACGCCACCATTTTTGTTTCATGTGACGACAAGACACAATACACTTTTGTAGTTTATGTCTCAAGTAGAGGGGTGGGATATTTTTTTCTTTGTAAGAGTTTTGTAAACAATGGGTAGAGGAGGCGATTACTAAGTAAGAGGGGAGAGAACGTGACTTGCATCGCGATATTTGAAAACATGGCGATGTTTAACCTCAAGCAGATTACCTTCTCATGTTCGCTTTAGTATTACAGTTTTCATCAAACTTCTTTTTGACTTGAACTTCTTTAATTTTTAAGAAAGTTTACTTATACATAAGACATTACGTCTAATTACAATTTTTTATTTTTACCACTCAATGTATTTTCTTTTTCTATATCTTACATTGTCATCTTAATTTTTGATCACCTTAGTAAAAATTTGCTTAAGATTATAAACTTCAAGTTTTAAAAAACAACAACGTTATAGTACGTCGTGTCAAATGACACACCGTTTAAAATGTCTACATTTAAAGTTCACCAATATAATGACGTAAAAACTAAATATGATATGACGTTAGCATACATATCATACAATCTAATCACTCTAAAGTACAAATCAATAATTTTTATTGATTAAGGGGCTGGGTGAGTTATTTTTATCACTATTAACCCTTCCCCTTCCCTTTGTCCGCAACCCCTTTCCCCTTCTCCCATCCCTAACCTCAATACTAACCGTACCACTACCCATTCTATTCCATTTAAGAGACAAAGGCTGTATGACAATCTTACATATCTCTTGCACCCTACCTACATCGACAACTTTGTCCGCCGCCCTCGCCCCCGTCCCTAAACACCCGCTAGATAAACAGACCGTACCTCTACCCACACTATTACTTGGACAGACAAAGTAACAGACAAATATTTATCCCCCTTCGTTTACTGTCACAAGTGACAACGTTCCCATTCAACTCTGAAACATCCATGGCCCAATTTCGAAACCAGCCTCGTTGAAAACTCCCCTGACCCTAGTTTAACTTTGCCTCACCGATTCCAAAACAGTCCTGTACCAAACACCCATGCACCAACTTTGAAACAGGGCTTGTTGAAAACAAAGACCGTCCCACTCTAGTGTAAACTCTAACCCAACCAACTCCGAAACATGGATTTGAAACACGTCTCGGTGAAACCCAAACTCCCCCGACGCTAGTTTAAACTCTTCCCTCGTCACTTCAAAAACATCCCTGTACCAACTTTGAAACACGCCTCGGTGAAACCCAAACTCCCCCGACGCTAGTTTAAACTCTACACCAATCGATTCCAAAACATGCCTGTAACAACTTTGAAACCGGCCTCGGTGAAAACAAAAACCATCCCACCGTAGTATAGACTCGGCCCCTAACACTTCCAAAACATGCATGTACTAACTTTGAAACCATCCTAGTATGGACTCTACACCTACCGATTCCAAAACACGCATGTTCCGAGTTCAAAACCAACCTTCACCGAAACTACTATGAACTCGACTACCAACAATTCCTAAACATACATGTTCCGAGTTCAAAACCAACCTTCGCCGACACTAGTATGAACTCGGCTACCAACAATTCCCAAACATGCATGTACCAACTTTGCAACCTGCCTCAGTGTTAACAAAACTCCCCGACCCTAGTATGAACTCGACTGCCAACAATTCCTAAACATGTATGTCCCAACTTTGTAACCTGCCTCGATGAAAACTTCACCGACCCTAGTATGGACTCTACACCTACCGATTCCAAAACATGCATGTTCCGAGTTCAAAACCAACCGTCACCGACACTAGTATGAACTCGGCTACCAACAATTCCCAAACATGCATGTACCAACTTTGCAACCTGCCTCAGTGTTAACAAAACTCCCCGACCCTAGTATGAACTCGACTGCCAACAATTCCTAAACATGCATGTCCCAACTTTGTAACCTGCCTCGATGAAAACTTCACCGACCCTAGTATGGACTCTACACCTACCGATTCCAAAACATGCATGTTCCGAGTTCAAAACCAACCTTCACCGACACTAGTATGAACTCGGCTACCAACAATTCCTAAACATGCATGTACCAACTTTGCAACCTGCCTCGGTGTTAACAAAACTCCCCCGACCCTAGTATGAACTCGGCTACCAACAATTCCTTAACATGCATGTCCCAACTCTGTAACCTGCCTCGGTGAAAACTTCACCGACCCTAGTATGGACTCTACACCTACCGATTCCAAAACATGCATGGTCCGAGTTCAAAACCAACCTTCACCGACACTAGTATGAACTCGGCTACCAACAATTCCTAAACATGCATGTACCAGCTTTGCAACCTGCTTCGTTGTTAACAAAACTCCCACGACCCTAGAATGAACTCGGCTGCCAACAATTCCAAAACACACATGTTCCGAGTTCAAAACCAACCTCGGTGAAAACTTCACCGACCCTAGTATGAAGACGGCCCCTAACAATTCCAAGGATGCATGTACGACCTTCGAAACCACCCTCGGTGTAACCAACACACCTCCGTCCCTAGTGTAAACACTGCCGCATCCAACTCCTAAACATCCATGGTCCGAGTTCAAAACCAACCTCGGTGAAAACTCCCACGACTCTCGAATAAACTCTCTACCTATCAATTCTAAAACATGGATGTACCAACTTCGAAACATCCCTCTGTGTTAACAAAACTCCCCCGACCCTACTATAGGCTCGACCCCTAACAATTCCAAAACATGTATGGTCTAGCTTCGAACCCTGCCTCGGTGAAAACGTCACAGACTCTAGTATGAACGGTGCCCCTAGCCAACTCTAAACCTTCCCTGGGCACCCGAATAAAAATAACTCACCCAGCCCCTTAATCAATAAAAATTATTGATTTGTACTTTAGAGTGATTAGATTGTATGATATGTATGCTAACGTCATATCATATTTAGTTTTTACGTCATTATATTGGTGAACTTTAAATGTAGACATTTTAAACGGTGTGTCATTTGACACGACGTACTATAACGTTGTTGTTTTTTAAAACTTGAAGTTTATAATCTTAAGCAAATTTTTACTAAGGTGATCAAAAATTAAGATGACAATGTAAGATATAGAAAAAGAAAATACATTGAGTGGTAAAAATAAAAAATTGTAATTAGACGTAATGTCTTATGTATAAGTAAACTTTCTTAAAAATTAAAGAAGTTCAAGTCAAAAAGAAGTTTGATGAAAACTGTAATACTAAAGCGAACATGGGAAGGTAATCTGCTTGAGGTTAAACATCGCCATGTTTTCAAATATCGCGATGCAAGTCACGTTCTCTCCCCTCTTACTTAGTAATCGCCTCCTCTACCCATTGTTTACAAGACTCTTACAAAGAAAAAAATATCCCACCCCTCTACTTGAGACATAAACTACAAAAGTGTATTGTGTCTTGTCGTCACATGAAACAAAAATGGTGGCGTCTAATGTTGTTAACCCTTGTCTTCCTAAATTATTTTTAACTTGTTAAAGAAATTGACTGTTTTGTTAAGGATTCTGACGCGCAATTTTTTTCACAAGGGACGATACTCGTGGCTGTAAACAAGTCTGTTCTAATTTTAGAACAGTTGTCTTTCCTCTCGTTTCTCTAGTAGGGAAGACATGTGGGGAAGACACGCGACACGTCTTTTAAAATGTAAACAAACGTGCACAAGGTGCACTTAAAATAAACCCCGCTGCGAAAATGGCAACGGCCTGGTGACACTTTTTGGAAAACACGCTTTCATGTAAATAAAATAAGGGTCGCTTTTGTTGTCGCCATGATAATGTATACCTATAAGTTCTCTCCGCCTTTACCGACCTAGTATGAATTTCGCGCGCGCGTGTGTGTGTGTGTGTGTGTGTGTGTGTACGTGTATCTCAAAAAAGTGTATCATGTCAACACCTGGACAACCAGTCATAGTCAACAAGGCCTACTTCATTACAGATCTATAGGAAATCCCTCTTTACCTGTACTTACATTAGGAAAAGTAAACTTGTTTGAATCAAAAAATGTATTTAAATATATAGAGTTATAGAACCTTAAAGTTAACAGATGATGAAAAAATAAAATAAAAAATTAAAATTAAAATCCGCCTCCTCACCCACCTCACTCAGGTGGTAGAGTCTTTTACTATATATCCTTTACTCCTACTCGTGTTCCCCCTTCACCCACCTTCTCCACCTTCACCCACCTTTCACCCTTCACCCACCTGTTCACACAGTCACCCGTCTGCTTACACCCCTCACCCATGTTACTATAAGCGAGTATGTATTGAACATTTGTTAATATTTCCCCCTTCACCCACCTGTTCACACCGTCACCCACCTGCTTACACCCCTCACCCATGTTACTATAAGCGACTATGTATTGAACATTTGTTAAATTTATCTGGCTCAGGGTGGTCAAATGGTGGTCAGATCAAAAGAAAATCGGAACGGTCATAAAAAACTTAATTACTTTTCCAGACTTGTAAAAAACATGTCTACCCCGCATACCTCACGTACCAACGCACCAAGTCGCCCTGTCGCCCGTTAAAAAACACGAACCTACGGAGACTTCGTTTCGTCTCAAAACCTGATTTAACGGTGGTTGAAAGAAAATTCCAACCCTTAAATATATATTTTGTTTTCGGTGACCCTCGCTATAAGCGAATAGTTACAACCAATGTCCTTACTCAGCGTAATTACAGCACCAGCTGTTACGTGATGGCTTCCCACTCTAGTAACCGAGCGGGGAAAAAATCAATTAAAGTGGTAACAGATGTTCCCACACTTAACGCGGAGAGGCACTTAATGTACGTCGTTAATCATCATGACCTGTCAACCGAGCGGGGAAAAATCACTGATGCATAACAAAATTTAATTAGGTGGGACATCATGCTGTGATGGCCCGTGGGTGGAATCAATATTAACGCGCCCGTTGTCCAGTGTTTGACAAAAACAAAGGATTGCGGATCGATATGTAACACATGTTGCACGGTTGGTTAAAGGGTGGTATACAAAGTATACGTTCGCGTTGTAGGGGAGAATTTTAAACATACATACAACCAAATAAACAAACCAACAAATTAAACAACAAAGAAAAGAAATATATCAAATAAATAAATAAACAAAAGTAATTAAAATCAAATTACGTAACTAGTTAATAATAATTTAACTAATTATAAAATAAAATAAAATTAAAAATAAACAAAATAAAAATAATTAAAAAGTAAACAAATAATCAAATTACGTAACTCGTTAATAAAAATTACACAATATAAACAAAGTAATTAAACAATTTAAATCAAACAAATTAAACAATTACGTAATAAAAACACATTAAAATTACGTAACTAGGTCAAAAATTAATTAAAATTTTAAAAACTCATTAAAACTCATTAAAAAACGCATTAAAATTACGTAACTAGGTCAATGATTACGTCACAAGGTCAATGATTACGTCACAAGGTCACCAAAAGGTGACCTACTTCCCCACCACCTGCGCCAACCCCAGTTGGCGTAGTATTTTACTATATGTCGTTGTACCTGCAGCGCATCCACCTCACCCTGCGATGCGCCAGTTGGCGTAGTATTTTGCTATATGTCATTGTACCTTCACCCTTCCCTGCTCCCGAGTATTTTGCTATATGTCATTGTACCTTCCCACCACCACCTGCGCCAAAAATACTAACCAAAAGTGACCTAATATACTACTTATGTGAGCTACGTCATAGTTAGAGATTATGTGAGCTACGTCATAGTTAGGGATTATGTGAGCTACGTCATAGTTAGGGATTATGTGAGCTACGTCATAGTTAGGGATTATGTGAGCTACGTCATAGTTAGGGATTATGTGAGCTACGTCATAGTTAGAGATTATGTGAGCTACGACCTTGCTAGACATATACTTGACTACGTCATTTGTTAGAGATTATGTGCGTTACGTCATTGTTAGAGACGTTATTTTTAGAGATTATGTGAGCTATGTCAATGCTAAACATTTACTTGGCTACGGCATAGCTAGACATTTACTTGACTACGTCATTTTTTAGAAATTATGTGCGTTACGTCATTGTTAAAGATACGCAGTTTTTAGAGATTATGTGAGCTACGTCATTGTTGGAGATGATGTGAGGTAAGTCACTGGAACATAGTGTGTGGGTTACGTCATTGTTAGAGATGAGCTGAGATAGGTTACTGTTTTTTAGAGATTATGTGAGTTACGTCATTGTTGGAGATGATGTGAGGTAAGTCACTGGAACATAGTGTGTGGGTTACGTCATTGTTAGAGATGAGCTGAGATAGGTTACTGTTTTTTAGAGATTATGTGAGTTACGTCATTGTTACAGAAAATGTAAGATTGCGTGCTTTAATTACAGAACATTTGTTACAGTAAGATGCTTTGTTTTGAAAAGAACTACATTTGTGTTTTATCATAAGGTTACTCAGTCTAAAACAAGACCATCCCCCCCCCCCCCCCACACACACACACCCGAAAGTGTATTGTTTATAAAATGCGTCTTTGAAATTAAGGCGCTTTTTAAAACTGTAAGTTAATTATTTAATTTGGCTTAATTACCCCGATTACCAGCAAGGCGATACATTTCAGCTTCATGGGCGGACTCTCATTTTAGCCCTCCCTCTTTCCCACACATCATTTTCAAAAGCGTAGACACAACCAAACAGTAAGACATTCTTAATCGGACCGCAGTCTTGCAACGCCATGGATCTAGCTGGCTAAATGAACGTTTTATACAGATAACGAAGGGTGGGGATTGGGGTGGCAATAAATATGGAGGGAAAAAAAGAATTGAAATTTAATCAGCTTCGAGTTATCGAAAAAAAAAATCTTTCAAAAATGAAAAAAAAAATCTAGACAAATTTTGTAAAAAGCGACGCACATCGATAAGACAAAACTAGCCTCATCCATCAACCCGGCATACGTTATTGCTAGACACTGTCAAGGGCCAGCCATAATACACAACCGTTCGATGCAGGCGGCTAAGGAAATCATGGAAGTAATAAACCTTTTACCACGTATGGAAATTAGCCATTACCTTATGGTAATCTGGCTAGAGAAGTCGATACCAAGATGTTTTTTTTTTATCATTTAAAGGATATCATCCAATGTTGGCAATTTAAAAAAAAAAAAAACTACGTAAGAAACCTTGTATAATATAGTTTAAATGGAAGATAATTTACGTTTACCGTAGTCATAACCTTAAGCCTTCAAATTACCATAATCTATACCCAAGGTGATGAAAACAGTACTAAAAACAGCATCAGGTTTGAAACAGATTCTCTAAACAAACAAGAAAGGTAATATCAACTAGCTCCACTAGTGTCATGGTGCCTCAACAATTATACTAAGTACCACCACCACCACCATCTTTCACTACCACCAACCCTCCCTACCACCCACCCTCCATACTACCACTAACCCTACCTACCACCACCCACCATCACCAACCCTCCCTACCCCCACCCACTACCACCAACCCTCCCTACTATCACCCCTTCCCACCGACCTTCCTACTACCACCAACCATCCCTACTACCACCCCCTACCACCAACCCTCCCTACCACAACCACCAACCCTACCTACCACCACCCACCAACCCTCCCTACTACCACCACCCCCCTCCCACCAACCCTTCATCCATACCACCAACCCCTTACCACCTATTAGTACAACAGCTCATAGATTAGCCTATCGGACTCACGTGTTTAATATCTCTACAACACAAACCAGCCCTCCCCTACACCAAACCTCCCTACCACCAATCCTCCCTACCCCTACCACCCTTCTCTACCACCAACCCCCCCCCCCCCCCTTACCACTAACCATAGATCAGCCTATCAGACTCACATGTCTAATATCTCCACTACACAAACCCACATCAGTGAGAGATCGAAGATGTCACAAAACCTGATGTTGACAGATGGTTCCAGGACAAACTCTGAGCGCTAATGATCACGGGAGCGGAAGTTAATTAGCAGGTAAACCTTGAGACCCGAAGAGCGGCATTACGGTAATGCTGAAGACGCCCAGAGCTTCAAAATTGCAGCATTATCTTTTGTCTATCTTCTGAATCAAACACAAAGATAATGGATACCATTCTTGAGCATATAGGAATAAATTTATAATAATTTTTTTACAGAAGAGATGGCAATAACATTGATCTCATGCTAAGGGTTGTAGCGATAGAAAGGGAAAATAAAAGTATTCGCAGAGAAATGACAAGCGCCAAGGGAGGTAAGTGCAACATAAAATCCGAAAGGGGAAATCACTAGTGAATCGTTGGCTCACGTAATTACAAGTTATAAAATAAATTGATTTGCAAGATGTAAAAAAAAATGAAATTGTTGATCAGAAATAAGATGAGGAATGTTTTTTTTTAACGGATGCTCTTAATGAATTAAAATCAATATAGTTGATTTTAATTTTAATTAAATTTTTTTTATACCTGATCCATTTGGTGAATGGATTCAATGATTTGTTGACTAATTCTATCTTTAAAAAAAATCGAATTGACCACTATATTGTAACAAAAATATAATTAAATAAAATACTAAAATATAAATGTCGATACAAAATATACATCTAAATACACAATCACTGCGAGGGATAAAGCAATAGAGAAAACAATTTAATTGCTACGACAGAGAGCCGTCTAGTTGATGCAAAAATTGACTCACACAAAATACAGCTATTTGCCTAAGATGTATGAATAGTCGTTCAACTACTACTATGAAGCAATCTCCGGATATGAGATGCTATGACAGTAACATGCTAGCGGTCGACTGGTGATTGGGAGAAAGTCACCTAGATTTCTCGGGGTCCTACGAAGTCCTCAAGTGTTTTAACGTGTCGTACAATGTCCTCCAGTGTTTTACCGTGTCCTACAATGTCCTCCAGTGTCGTACAGTGTCCTCCAATGTCCTAAAAGTCTTGTCGTGTTGTAGTATCCTACAATGCCCTTAATTTCCTTTCTGTGTCCTGCATTGTCAAAGAATGTCATAGTCTCCTACAGTGTCCTAATACTCTACAGTGTCCTACAATGTCCTACAGTGTCCTAGTCTACTACAATTAATTTCCTACAGTGTCCGAGTATTGTACAATGTCTTACAATGTCCTACTTTATCGTACAATGTCCTACTGTGTCCTAATATCCTACAATGTCCTACAGTGTCCTAATATCCTACAATGTCCTACAATCTTCTATAAAGCCCAACATCTTCAAATTATTGGCTTCATCTTATCGATCCAGCCTTGACTCTGCTAGTGTCAAGGTGACCTCAACACGAAGTTACCCAGAAGGCAATTTTAAAACGTGCACAATCTTCCCTTAGCCAGCGATGTGTTTTTTCCCACTCGTAATCAACTTGACGTTACATTTTCGTTTTTTCCAAAAGTTTAAACACATTTTAAAAGGGCAGATGTTCAAATTGTCAACGGAATCTGTCACAAATTTTTCATCAAACCTGGCATCAATGGTTGAATATTGGAAACATTAAAAATGCACACATAAAATGAAACATGATATTTAAAAATAGCCTATATTTCGTAGCATCAAGTATTTGTCAACATAAAAATTCGCTGTATATATAAATATATAAATATATAAATATATAAATATATAAATATATAAATATATAAATATATAAATATATAAATATATAAATATATAAATATATAAATATATAAATATATAAATATATAAATATATAAATATATAAATATATAAATATATAAATATATAAATATATAAATATATAAATATATAAATATATAAATATATAAATATATAAATATATAAATATATAAATATATAAATATATAAATATATAAATATATAAATATATAAATATATAAATATATAAATATATAAATATATAAATATATAAATATATATATATATATATATATATATATATATATATATATATATATATATATATATATATATATATATATATATATATATGTGTGTGTGTGTGTGTGTGTGCGTGTAAAAAAACACTTTACTAATCTTTTTAGATGTGATCTAAATTTGGAAAAGAATGAGGAAAAGAAGAGAGCTAGGTGTGCATACGATTTGTGGTTTGTAAATGAAAAACAAATATCACCGTATTTGAAAACATAGTGGGAACGTAGTGAAGGGAGCGTTCGCATATTTAAAAAATTATGTATTCAGCTCAGCCGTTTGTTTTTATATTAGTACTAGAACTAAATAATAATTCTACTATCCAAGAAATATAGAACGTAATAAAAACATCATATACCATTTGTAATTGCCATTCTTACTAATAAAATAAGTAATGAAATTAATGTGTTAGTTTGTTACAATTAAATATCACCCTTTTCAAATCTGTTGGGAATCAAGTGATTGGTTACCTCCCTTGGATGTTAATAAAAATTGTATGGGAAGTAATAGATTACATTTGATATTTAAACAATCTTTTGTTTCAACCTTGCAATATATTCATTATTTATTTTTATACTACTAAGATTCACCGGGCCTTCAAGTTTGAATTATATATATCTAAATATATAGGCCTATATATATCTATATATCTATATCTATATATCTATATCTATATCTATTTCTAAATCTAAATCTAAATCTAAATCTATCTATATCTATATCTATATCTATATCTATATCTATATCTATATCTATATCTATATCTATATCTATATCTATATCTATATCTATATCTATATCTATATCTATATCTATATCTATATCTATATCTATATCTATATCTATATCTATATCTATATCTATATCTATATCTATATCTATATATATATATATCTATATATATATATATATATATATATATAAATAAATTTATTTATATATAATACGAATATCCTAATATATAAAACCCCACGTTCGCACCTCTCTCTCTCTCTCTCTCTCTCTCTCTCTCTCTCTCTCTCTCTCTGTCTGTCCGCAAAATATTTTCGCCGGACATCACGTCAGAATCGGCAGCGATATATGGATACCTTTATACGGACTTTTGTTGAAAATAATATGCTAGATGTTTTAAATGTATAACCACAATTTTATTTAAAGAAGAAAAATAAAAAATAAAGGTCCTAGGACCTTTGACCACAGGTGCTTTGACCATAGGGTGTTTGACCATAGGGGGTTTGACCACAGCGGAGCTTTGACCATAGGAGCTTTGACCATAGGGCGTTTGACCACAGCGGGCCTTTGACCATAGCGGTGCTTTGACCATAGGGGGTTTGATCATAGGGGGTTTGACCATAGGGGGTTTGACCACAGGTGTTTTCTCAGCAGAGGTTCTTTGATCACAGGTGGTCTATTAACTGGTCCGGCTTTGATCATAGGTGTTTTGTCCACATAGGGTCTTTGATCTCAGGTGTTTTGTCCACATAGGGTCTTTGATCTCAGGTGGTTTGTCCAATGCTGTCCATATATGGTAAGGATTTATTTTAAAAGTTGCTAAATTATATTTTAAATTTCGACATGCAAGCTACCCAGCTGAGAAGCGATACAAGATGCTGCACGAAAAAGTACAACGTGCTGTCCAGACATATGGTCAAACAGATGTACTGACATATTTGCGTCCTATAGCACATCTGTCATTTAGTTAACCATTTTATGTATTACATCTTTGACTATATTGTTGGCACGTTTTGTATCATGTTTTATCCTTTTATCCTTTATATATGCTATGTATTTTCAAGTACATCTACATTATTTATTTGTGAAACGTGTTATATGTCGCATTATTTGTGTTTCATTTATATTTAAAATAAATCTATGAGGCCTAGCACCAGCCTTTATGAGAAGACTAAAATATAGTTCTTGGCTTTTTTTAAAATACATGTTAATTTCTATTAACGTACTTTCAGGAAACATGTATAAAATCGTGTTAATTGTATCACACCTATGATCAAAGCCGGACACAGCGCTTGTGATCAAACACCAGTTAATAGACCACCTGTGATCAAAGACCCTCTGCTAAGAAAACACATGTGGTCAAACCCCCTATGGTCAAACCCCCTATGATCAAACCCCCTATGGTCAAAGCACCGCTATGGTCAAAGGCCCGCTGTGGTCAAACGCCCTATGGTCAAAGCCCCTATGGTCAAAGCTCCGCTGTGGTCAAACCCCCTATGGTCAAACCCCCTATGGTCAAAGCACCTGTGGTCAAAGGTCCGCGCACCAAAATAAAGGCCTATTCGAATGTAGAGAAACAGTATTATTTATGCAACCGGAAAAGCATTTATAGATGTGAAAAAGAACGCATAAAACTGTGACGTCACTAATGTTTATACAATAACTAATGACGTCATCTGCCGTGTTTAGAATAAAAAGAAATGAACTATTTCATTCAAATTTGATTTAGATCTACGTACACTATGAAATGTACACAATACAATTTTTTCCGGCCTAAACTCATAAAATTTATTTTATTTATTTGGATTCTAGATCTAGAGATTCTAGATCTAGACTAGATCTAAATCTACAAATCTACGCAATAGAACTTGTAAGTTTAAACTTGTAAGTTTATCGTTCTTTCTCGCGTTAATTCGTGTCTGGTTAGCCAGGGAGAGATAAAAGTTTTCGAACTAAATCAATTGTTGTGAACGGGATTCCCATTGATAACAAAAAACATGGCGGCTATCTGTTAGTAGGTCCCGCTTCAAGATTTCAAAATCATCAAACGTTCCAGAAATGCAACAACTGTAAAAACTTTCAACGCTGTTTTGTTCATATGGATGGGAACAAACACATGTGTATGCATTTTTGAATATAAAAGTTTTGTGGCGGTAAGTATATTGATTTTATTTCTTTTGTTGATAGTTTGTCCAAGGCTAGGGGACATTACTCTGACTCTACTCAGTCTTTGCTACGAGACTTAAGATTCCCAGACCTAGACCTAGATCTAGATCTAGATCTAGATTCTAGAATCTACCTACTAAGATCTACATTGCTTTAATCTAGTTCTAAGAGTATAAGTTCATGAATTAGAATATATTAGATCTAGATTCTAGATCTAGTATTTTAGTGATCTAGATAAAATATTAAAAATATTAAGAAAAGGATGACGGTAAAAACTAAAACAACAGGAAAATGAGGATGACTTCCAGTCTCACTCAGCCTACGACTTACTTATTAAATATTAATCGAATCTAAATTCTAGATCTAGATATTAGATCTAGATATCTAGAACTTAGACAACAATGTTAATGTTAATAGACCTAGATCTAGATCTAGCTAGATT
The DNA here is from genome assembly GCF_028476545.2 of Physella acuta. NCBI lineage: Eukaryota > Metazoa > Mollusca > Gastropoda > Physidae > Physella > Physella acuta. Next base: position 104,492 of record NW_026731676.1, on the reverse strand, counting down.
ACTGAACTAGACTCTAGTACTGATTACTTAGTGATTACTGTTTAATATTTTAGAAGTAGGCCTATTACTGCCTATTAGTATTATATTATATTATATATTAGTTATTAGAAGTAGCTTGTAGATAGATGGCTAGATAGATAGTATTACTAGATCTAGATAGAGATAGTAGTAGTAGAATAGATCTAGATCTAGATTCTAGTTGCAGATGGTAGTATGGTAGGCCCTATATCTAAAATCTAGATCTAGAGAATCTAGTAGATCTAGATAGATTCTAGATCTAGATTAGATCTAGTTTAGGTAAAACCTACCCTAGTTAAGTTTAGTAAGAGCTAGTAATGCCTAGTAAGGCTAACCTGTTTTTAATTTTAAATTAATTTTTTTATATCTAGAATCTAGACTAGATTAGATCTACTCTAGCTATTTACTAGATCTAGATCAGTAGCCAGTAGAGTGATTAGAGTAGTAGTAGAGTGTAGTGTAGAGTACTGTAGACTATTGTAGAGTGTAGGTACTAATAACTAGACTGAAACTAAATTAGACTAGAATCTAGGTCTAGATACATTTAGGGCTTACAGACTTATCAGACTACAGTGTTGCAATGAGTAGATCTAGTAATATATAGATTAAATTTAGTTTGAAATTGTTACAGTAGTGCTACTACTTTTCTAAGTAGTAAGTAGTGTAGACTACTAGAAGAGCAAGATGATAGATCTCCATCAAGCTACAATAGAGTTTAGTTAGTAGTTAATTAGTCATAGTAATAGTACCAAAAGCAGTGTAAGTAGCACAGTAAAAAAAAAGTATTACTAGGCCATCTATTATTGTATTAGGCCCTTTTATTTTTAGCAAGTTAAAGTTTGGTTAAGTACTAGTCTTCTAGCAAGTTGCCTAGTAGTAAACTTATAAACTAGATCATGTGTATTAGTACTATTAGACTTGTAGGCTAGTCTTGTTAGTCTAGACCAGGGACTATATTAAAATCTACAATTGATAACTTTCGGCCTTTTAGTATAAGCCTAATTATTAATTAATTACAGGGTACAAAAATTAATAAATTGGTCAGAGTCAGTATGGTTACAGTTAGCTGTTAATAGAATTAAGTTTTAGATCTATTGACTACAATTTTTAGTTACAAGTAATGAAAATGAAACTAATAGTTTTGTAATAGTTAAGATATGGTTAACTGTAAACCAGATATTTTAGTTTTTAAGACAAGCTAAGTAGATAGAAAACTGAACCTTTATAATAAATTAAACCTTTTATAAATATAAATATATATATATATATATATATATATATATATATATATATATATATATATATATATATATATATATATATATATATATATATATATATTAATATCTCATATTAGTTAAATAATTATTTTAATATAATATATGGATAAACTTAATAATTTATTATATTTAAATTCCCTAGGTACTTGGCAAGCAATTTTCTCACACTTTACTGTGGCTATTGGTGCTGATCTTGAACTAAAGGTGAGCTGAATTTTTTTTTTATAATAAGCCATTTTTCAGCTTAAGCCCAAGTTTGAAATCGATTCAGTGTTCTAATTCTTAAAGAATATGTTGCTACTAAGATTATATACTGTAAGTATTAATATGTATGGCTTGATAGTGGGACTGTCAGACAGTAGCTTTCACATTTCTATCCTAAAAGATAAGAGTTCAGATCCCTGGCTTTAGTCCTGGTATGATCTCCTTAGTCTCATGAGTACCAGCTCTCATGAGTACCTGGCTCAAGATAGGGAAATTAAAGGTGGCTGGGTATATACCTCTGAACACTCTAATTTTACATTCAAATGTCACAGAAACAGGTGAATTTTAATTCAACTGCTATATTGGCTGTCTGTTTTAATCAATGATTAATTTTTTTCATATTACAGAAAGCTGTTAAAAATATTATTTATTTAATTTCTAGGTAAATGGAACAGCATGGATGTGGATTTTTAGACACAAGGAAGCTGAATTTAACTTTTAATGAAGAATTTAAATGATGATTGTCCATGAAAAGAAATATTAATCATATACATTGTAATGCTGTATTGATGCATCTTCTGTTTTAAGTAATTAAAAAACCATCCATTTATGAAATTATTTTCATTTTTTTTTTTCAATTTTAAAACTGTAGTTCTGTTTTGTTATTTGAAAACAATGATGAAAGTATACTGAACTGCCATTGAGATATTAATATAAATGCTATTGTTTATAGTTTAATTCTTTCAGAAGCAACTATATTGACATCAAAACTGAATCTTTATTGTACACTAAGTATAAAAGCTTACCCGCAAACCAGTCCATGTCAACAATTTATTGACATTCAAACATTAAATTTTTTTAAAGGTGATTTTTCTTAAATAAAACAGACTACTTTCATATGGGATAAGAAACATTTAATTTTGAAATTGATTGGTTTATTAAATTTTAATGGAGCTGAAACTAAAACACTGGGTACAAATTTATTATTACTTTGTTTCTCAGAAAATTGCAAATTTTGAACATAAGAACTGTGGGAAGTAGGCAATGATGTTAAAATATCTCTTGAAACTTGAAGAAATTATGGAAGGTTTAGAGATAGAAAACAACATTTCAGAAGATGATGTTTGAAATAATGGTAAAATATCTTTAGCAATTGTCACTGAATAAATATTTTCAATAGACAAATCACATTTAGATATAGAAGAATAAGGTATGTCTTCAGATTTTCTTATCAGCAAAGATCCTGGGTGATTCTCTTTGTTACCATCGGTCAAACGACAAGCCAATTCTGGAAAATTCATTGGGTTCTTTGCCTGGGCAGCTAAAAATATTTAAATTAAGTTCATGCAAGGCTTTAGAAACATCAATTGGATAAAACTCTATAATTTCATTAACTTTTTATTAATATCAGCTCCAAAGGAATAATATAAACAAGTTACACATCATCAATAAATCAAATTTGCAGATATTTCCATTTCACCAAACTTTCTCTAAGTCATAATATATATTTTAAATTCATGGCATTTTGTTAGGCTAGATATGTTGACTTTTATTTACCACAATAATCTGATTATATAAATTAGGATTACCCAGCTATCATACATTCTTCTTTTTACTGCCCTCCTTTATGAGGGGGAGGCAAAAATCATCATAAAATGTGTGATGCAATTTACAGATGAACCCTCTCTCTCTCTACCCCTCCCCTTATATATATATATATATATATATATATATATATGTATATCTACATAATCTCTAAAATCATGTTGGTACCTCTACCTGTTTGAATGTTAGGCCCATTTCCTTCAACTGTTTCTGTGTGGATCTTCTCCATGGGGGGTCATCTATAAATGACGTCACGCATTTTTTTGACGATTTTTACCTCCCCCCCCCTCCCCCTACACATCGTCACAAAAAGCCAGACCCCCACCCCCTAAAATGACGTCACACAGTACTAGATTCTAGATCTAAATTACTACAGTTGCCTACACTCTAGATTTTGTTCTTAAGTTCTACAACAAGACTACACTAAACTTCGCTAGATCTAGAATAATCTAGATTCTATATATAAATTGATATTGAACATATTCTAGTCTACCTGTCTTAAAGTAAATAGCCTATTTAGTAATTTAGTAATTAATTCCACTCAACTACACTGTAAAATAAAAGAAACTAGATCTAGTATCTAGATCTCTAGACTACTCTTGAGTCTATAAATTAAAAATAAATCCTGTATGTCGAATGTTACTGTCTAAGTCGGAATTTTCAAGAGGGTTTTTTTTTAAGTCATAGATCTAGATCTAGATATAGAATTCTAGATCTAGAAATCTAGACTCTAGATCTAGGTTATATATATTTATTAATTAAATTAGGCTTGATTTCAGATTTACGATTGAAATCTTTTAGGCCTATAAATATCATATTTTATATGGATTATAGATGTATTATTATTATACAGGTTGTATTCTAGATCTATCTAGATCTATATAAAATATAATATATTTGTGTGTGTGTGTTATTTTAAACTTAATTTACTTAAAACAACTTATTGTCGGAGTTTTTTTTATTCCAAAAACGAAAGTAGATTTCATAACTTAAAAAAAAATAAATAAAAAATATTCACATTTGGTTTGAAAAAACAAAAAAACGCCAGCTGGCAACTACCGGAGCGAGAACTTGGTAAGCTACTTTAACAACTTACAAGCCCAATATCTAGATCTAGATCGAGACGTAGACGCTAGGATCTAGATGTAGACTCTAACTTCTCTAGAATCTATTCCAAAAATAAATTTCTATATTAGGACTAAACTATTTCAAGACATAATTATTTTATACAAAATCTTTGTTTGGAACTGGCTAATTTCAACATTTGGGATAAAAAAAATAATTTGAAAGAATAGGCATATTCGCGTAAGTTAAGATTTTAAAATACGTCTTTCATTCTCCGAAATTTATAAGGTGCCTATATAGCGGAGATGATAGTGTACCCACGCAGGTGGTGCGGGTTCGAGATGCACCAAGTCAACTTGGTTAATCTATTTTTTTTTTTATTTTGCTCGGGCTAAACTTAAAAAAAAATTAAATTAGGATTCTAGATCTAGATCTAGATGATCTAGATCTACGGAAAAACTAGACTTACACAGATGTAGACCCTACCTAGATCTAGAATCTATTCGAACAATACATTTTTATACTAAAGTATTTCAGGCCTTAATTACTTTATTGAAATATTTGTTTATCTTTGCAATTTGCTAATCTCTATAATATATAAAGCAAAGTTGTCGGGTGTCCGAAATGGCACTTTCCGGCGCCGCAGGCGCTTCAAATTTGGCAGGATCTTGCCTTGGGGCGACAGAACACGAGGGCCGGTTGGCCGAAAAGTCTACGATGAGGGGGTCAAAACTGACTTCGACTGACCGGCGCCTTATATAAGCTATAAATCGAAAAAAAATGTCCACAGAGGAACCTCTTCATAACTCTTGAGGTCGTAGACCGACCCTCGGGCGAATTAATTCAGCATTCAAATTCTCAATGTTTTCGAAAGCCTAAGCGAAGCTGGGCAGCATGCCTAGTATATATATATTGGAGAGAAGAAGTATATAATAAGGGAAGGGTTGGGACAGTTTTGTTTGTGTTGCGCACCGATCCCGGCAGACCGTTTTCCAACGGGAAAGTTGACGCCTAGTTGAATTTAAAAAAATCATGTGTATATGTGTATATATGTGTATGTCTGTAAGTTGTGTGTGTGTGCGAGGGAGGAGAGAGAAAGAGAGAGAGAGAGGTCATTTGCACAGATTCTATTAAATCTGGCTTACACAATGGCTGCACATATGAACCTACTTTTCCATCATCTACAATACAGTCAAGGATTGGGTGCCAGCCAGTGTCATCTATCTGATTTTTCTAGAGACCTTTTGACCTATGAGATTGAAATTTATTTCTACGCCAAGATTTACTTTACTTGAACACACTGTCTTATGGATATTCCCGTTCCACGATTTTCCCAGAGAAAATCCGCACTAGAAACAGAAGCAGTGACCAATTTAGTCTGAATGGGATATTCCCGGTCATGTTCCATCAACAAGCTCAACAAAGTTGGCCAGATTTTTTAGTAGGTCTATGCCAAATCTTGACGGGGGTGAATCTCTACAATAAGGTATCTGACATAATCCAGAATCACTAGCCTGATTTTTTTTCCTTTTGGATACGAAGGCATGACTTGTGGAAAACAATAGGGCTTGTAAGTAGGTCACCAACTTTTCGTTTTCGATCTTTCCAGCCAGTTGATTTTTTTTAAAACAAATGTGAATATTTTTATTAAATCGTAAATAAAATAAATAAATAGAAAATGTACCTCCGATATTGTTAAATTATTTAAAATCGTAAACATTGATGATACTGACTAAAAGATATAGCTAGCTTAAAGAAAAATAAAGCCTATGTTAAATAGTGTTTTTTTTTTCAAGAAGCGTGTATTTTGCTGTTATTTATTCGAATCCGAAACCAGTTTTCCTAAACATAGTTATAGTATTAATATAATATTTTTGTGTGGCATAGGCCTACCAGTAAGCTACTAAATTTGTTTCTATTATCAGTAAAAAAATTAGTCGAGTTCAGATAAAGGGCTTTTTTTTTACATTTTAATGCATTCTTTATTTGTGATATTTTTTTTGCGATTTGTGAATATGATAAAAGCTTTTTTTCCTTAATTTTTAGAATTTTTAATGTGAGATTTATTTACCTCTATCATTAACCTTCATACCGTTAATATAAATATAAACAAAACGCAGCTTTTAATTAAATGTCACCTACAACTATAGTCTTAACATTATACACTGTTGAATAATTAAATGAACTCCCACACATACTACATAAATAACGTTTAATCTACTCAACTCGTTTGACCAACCCTACATTCCTACAAATGCGAGGACAGGCTGAATTAATGTCCATCTAAAAGACCACGGCCTTTTATTGCCCTACTTGGCAGACTAATCACATAAAATATTTTTGGGCTGTGGCGTCGGGTATTACCCCTATCGTCACCCAGTCTACGTTTTTTTTTCCATTTTCTTCTCAGAAGGCGTTTTACTCTGTATAACACCAGAAGACTAGCCGGCGGACGCCTGTGGTTTTTTTTTTGTGTGGCAACAGTTTGAATGAACACTTCACTTGAGACCGGCCATTAGGGGAGTGTCCTCCTATCAGGGAAATTGAGATGACACCCATCCATCTAATCCAGTCAGTGACTATTGAGAAAATCGCATTACTTGTACGGGTTGATGTGCGGGCTGGCGGATACAATTACTCAAAGAGTTTGTACATGGGCAGGGGGTGGTGGTAGAGGGAATAGTTTGAGAATCCCCTTATGAACCATATTCAATGAGAGGGGAGAGAAGCGAGACGAGACGTTCTTGTTTTTATCAGTGTAAGTTTGATGTTTTAGTTTAACTTGAGGTTGGGGTAAGGATTTAGATGTGGCTGTGGTTTGAGTTATAAGATGGTTTAGTTTTATGACTAAAGAGTAAGGATAGATTTAGTGTTAGTTTAAAGTTGTTTAGTAAAGTAAAGTTGAAAGTGAAGGCGGCTGGGCATAGTGCTGACCACACTATCTCTTCATTTGCCGAGGTCACACAAACAAGTGAACTCTACTTCACTTGCCCTATAGACCGTCAGGTTTGAAAAGGGAACTTATTTACTTGCCCTATAGACCGTCAGGTTTGAAAAGGGAACTTTACTTTTTTAAAGTTGTTTAAATTATTGCGTTAGGTGTAGTGTTAGGTTTAATTTTCGGTTTCATTGAGAATTAAGCACAGGATTGTAATGTTATGTTTTTAATTTAGAGGGGTATCATACAATCTTATGAATATTTTTCAGGATTGTGGTGTTATATGTTTTTAAGTTAGATAGGTATCATACAATCTTATGAATATTTTTATTATCTGTGTGCTTGAATAAGTTGAATTGCTTCTTAACAACATCTAGTTTAAATTAAAGAATAACAGTGCTCAATCATATATAACTCGGCAAAAAATGAAAGCTTAACGTTCGAAAGTAGGATTGTTTTGGCAATGTAATATTTTAAAAAAAACATACGTTAATATAAATAATGAAGAACATAATAGGCTTTCAACTCTAAGCAACATTGTATTAAAAAATAAAATTGATTATAAAAATACGCATACGAATTACAGATAAACGCACTTATTAATATAACAGCTCCGATTATTTCCCTTATAAGTGTTCAGCTTAAGTTGATAATGGCATTCCGTAATAATCGACGTATCAGCTATGGCGGAACGAAGTGGCTTAATTTACCAAAATTTCACCGTTTATTCTAATGTAATATGTGTAAATACTGCAGTGGCTGTTAATAATGCAGATAATGGGCAATAATATTACATGCAGCTTTGTCACTGTGTATTATATATATATATATATATATATATATATATATATATATATATATATATATATATATATATATATATATATATATATATGTATGTATGTATGTATGTATATATATATATATATATATATATATATATATATATATATATATATATATATATATATATATATATATATATATATATATATATATATATATGTATGTATGTATGTATATATATATATGTGACGAGCGAACATTTATCCTGCCGACAACGCCAATTGTAACGAGCCAACAGTTACCATGCTCGCAACGCCACATGTAATGAGACCTAATTGCCTGTAGTGCCACGTGTTAACGAGTTTAACCACTCATTCTAGACAACATTGACCACAGTATAGATACTCAAGATGCAGGTTCGCTATTGATCCTTTATTACATGAATCAAGAAATGCTTCATAATAACACAATAAATCAACAGGAATGCTTCTCAATAATAGTCTGAATCAACTGACCCCTAACAGTCCTTCACTAGGCTTTATATAACTGAATCCACATGTCTATAATCCTTCTTAACACAATACGGCTAACCCGTTCTATAACCGACTTGACATAGTCACACAGACTGACTGATCTAAGCGAGCGATGAAAGAGGTAAGAGCCTCGAAACGGGAAGAGAGAACGAGTTCTGCCGTCCCCTCCTATTTATGCCTTGAAATCGTAGTCGTACTTGTCTCCATTTCCGTAATCGATACTTGTAATCGATGTATCCGAATACTACTGTCGCAGTTTCTGACGTACCGTCCGATTCACTAAAACATCTGCGTCCCATCCATCAAAGTTGACAGCTCGTCTGAAACTTCTCGTACCGTTTCCCAAAATAGCACGCGTTGCCTTTGAGATTGTTATCAGACCGATCCAATAAGCCACCTGTTATGGTTGCGTCAGATTTCATACTGCGTCGCGGCTTCTCGTTCGTTATCATTTGTAACTGGTAGTTAGGCCTACCCCAGTTACATCCACCCCTGCTTTTTTTATGTGTTTTCAACCACAAACAACGCCTGGCAGGTGCACTTCCTAAATGTCCATCGCATCATCGTAAAAAAAATTTATTGTTCCACTCACTGTCCACGACGTTCCATTCGTATACGATTGACAGTTATACCTATTTCACCTATCAACTGTGTCTACATCATCTTCCTGAGACACAAAACAGTTCTAGAATTCACATCCACCCTTTCCATTTGGTGCCTTCACCAGTTCACTTCTATAGCTCTTTGAACAGTCTGTTTTCATACCAGCGCGACCATGAAAGAATTGATGGTTGCTGACAAAAAATTTCGTATTCCTTCTGTTCCTTAAACTTCTCCGCGGACCACTTATCTGATGGTCTACTGTCTCTCTGCTTCTGGAGGGACCGGGATCCTCATTGTTGCCGGTATCCTCCCCTTGCGTATCGCGGTTGTTCTGTTGATGGTGATATGGTTCCGGAATGGGTATGTGACTTTCCGTTATAACTTCCGGTTCCCTAATTGTCTTGGGTTTCTCTGTGTGTAACTGCTCTTCTTGCCTATTCCAATATTTCTTTAATTGAGCAATATTCGCCCACCGATCCGGTTTGGCGTGATCGATGGGTCTTATCTTAAAGGGGCCACCTGCTGCTTTAGGCATCTCCACGACTTGCCATATCTCCTGTCCCCAGAGATCGTGGATTTTGTTTCTGCCTAACGGGTGGCTACGCAGTAATACCCTGTCATTCAGTTTGAGTGGCGGGTCCTTCGTCTGTATCGGCGGTTCCCTTCGCCGAGATTCATGTTCTAGTCTTTCCTGTACTACCCTGTACATTTCTCTAATTCTTCTCATATGTTCATTCACATATTCCAGTGCGGTGTATGAGCCAGTCATACTCTCCCTTTTTCCTAAGAACAAATCAAGAGGGAGTCGAGCCTCTCGTCCGAACAGCAACATGTATGGCGTAAAGCCGGTTGTGGCATGGGGTGTGCAGTTGTATAGATATACCAACTCTGGGAGAAAATCAGGCCAACGTTTTTTCTGTTCAGGTTCTAGCGTACGCAGCAAATCATGCATGCTGCGGTTGAACCGTTCACACTGTCCGTTTCCCTTCGGATTAAATGTGGTTGTTCTAGATTTGTTGATCCCGTAGTGGCTGCACAGTTGGTTAATTACTTCTGACTCGAAAGCCCTTCCTTGGTCAGAGTGTAATTGTCTTGGTATGCCATATTTGATGAACCAATGTTCTAATAAGACCTTTGCCACTGTTTTGGCAGTCTGATCTCGTGTGGGCACCGCCACAGTCCATTTGGTGAATACATCAGTCATTACCAACACATGTTCCGTCCCATCCGATGATTGCTCCAACGACGTAAAGTCCATAGCCACAATCTCTAGTGGTTTTGTCGCTAGTAGGTGTCCTGATGGCTGTCTCATTTTGACAACTGGCATTTTCGCATGCTGACACCTCACACAAGCCTCACAATGGCGTTTGACCTCCATTTCCATATTGGGCCAGTAACACCTCCGTCGTAATATTTTGTGCGTCCTGTCCTGACCCTGGTGTCCTGCCCTGTCATGTGCCAACCTTAGCACTTCTTCTCTTAACTGTCCAGGCACCACCACCTGGTGTATTGTCCCATCAATTTGGTCATGAATTCTCCGTATGAGAACACCATCCTCTATACTGAGACGGTCCCACTGACTCAGTATTTTCTTTGTTTCTCGACCAAATTGTTCTCTTTCCCTTCTTCCTGGGAATTTTTGTTCCTGGACGTATTTCAATAGCGGTTGTAAGCCACTATCCGTTCTCTGGGCATTTCTTATCTTTTTGTGATTAAGGCAATTAAAATCACTATTGTCCATATGTTCGGGCTCTGTGGATATGTGCTCCACCCCGGTCTGCCCGTTCTGCATCACTTGTACCCCATGAGGGATATCTGTTGACGCTCTGACCTCACATATTCCTGTCAGTGTTTCCTCCTCATCACCCGGTCTCTCGTAAGGATTCCTTGATAAGGCGTCCGCATTGCCATTGGACCGCCCCGGGCGATGTTTTCTCTCTAGGTCAACGAGTGCCAAATCTGCTGCCCATCGCTGTTCGATGGATCCCAGCCTTGCTGTAATTTGAAGTTCTTTTTCAATATCTGATAATTTTTCTAGTTTGCCAACACTGTTCTGTTGTCTACTATTTTTATTTACTTCTTCCGATAACAGACGCTCTAAAGATGAACATTTCTCCTGTGCTTTTAATTTGCATGAACTTTCCCTATCCAGTTTCCTGGTTAACATTGAGATCTCATTCTTAAGTCTACCAATTTCTTCCTTATCATCATTTTTCTTAGCCAACAAATTGTTCACTTGAAACTTTTCAACATTCAAGTTCATTTCACAGTTCATTTTTCCACTATCTGATAATTGCCCTTCGAGTCTTGTTTGAGACTCTTTCATTGTTTGTTTCCTTTTGTTTCTTACGCCATAACCTCGCCGCTCTGTAGCCTTAACCTGCCTTACAGAGGGCGATCGTTTCACCGGACAATACCGTGCCATATGTCCGGGTTGTGAACAGGACAAACAAATTGGTCGACCGTCTGCCGTCCATTGGAGTGATGGCTTGGCAGGACGCGGCCGTCCAACCCGTCCCTGTTTTGTACCGTTCTTTTCCTGATTCTCAGCTGTTGACCTGCTTTCCAACCACTTCAAGCGTTGGTCAACCTTCTCTAGGTGGGCCAACAGTTGAGCCATCATGGTCTCCATCGTGTCGGCCCCTGTGGGTGGGGATTGTCTCTGTTCAGGCACAGAGACTTTGTCCACCGAACAGTTCGATTGGTCCTCATCCTCGGACCTGCGGATCGCTGAGTTCCTGACCTGAAGGAAGGTCAACTGCTGGTCTCTGTGGACCTCCTCCTTCAACTCTCTCCTTAAGATCGGGGTTGCTAGCCCCTCGATGAAATGGTCCCTCAGTAGGCGTACATCAATGTCCGGTGATTTGCCCTTTACCAAATCAAAGGCCCTGTTCATCCTGTGTGAGTACTCCATCACACTCTCCGCCATTCTCTGCTTTAAGCCCACGAATCCCGATAGCAGTTGCACTCCCGACCGTCTCTCCCCAAAGGTCTCCATAATCAGATCTAGCACCTTATCTGGATCTGATTGGACGGTCCTATCGTGGCACTTAACCTCTGCCCTAACCGTTTCACCTATACTGCCCATCAGCAGTCTTAATCTTTCCTCTGGTGACATATGTCTCGAGGCCCAGGCCGCTTTGACCTCTTCACTGAACCTGTTGGTTAAAGTTGGATCTCCGTCCCCGTAAAATTTGTTAATATGGGACTCTCTGGGTAGGACCACTATATGGGTCTGCTTCTCGTCCAGAGTAGACATTTTCTTCCTTAAGTACTAAAAAAAAAAGAGTTCTTTCTTACCGTGTGTGTATGAAAAATTTTTCCTCGTTCCTCAATTTTCACAGTTCCTGAATGTCCGAATTCACACACACACTAAACACAGTTATGCACAAGGTTGACTATAGGTGCCTTAAACGGCAAGTCTAGTTGAATTCATCCTGATCGCAGCGCCAATTGTGACGAGCGAACATTTATCCTGCCGACAACGCCAATTGTAACGAGCCAACAGTTACCATGCTCGCAACGCCACATGTAATGAGACCTAATTGCCTGTAGTGCCACGTGTTAACGAGTTTAACCACTCATTCTAGACAACATTGACCACAGTATAGATACTCAAGATGCAGGTTCGCTATTGATCCTTTATTACATGAATCAAGAAATGCTTCATAATAACACAATAAATCAACAGGAATGCTTCTCAATAATAGTCTGAATCAACTGACCCCTAACAGTCCTTCACTAGGCTTTATATAACTGAATCCACATGTCTATAATCCTTCTTAACACAATACGGCTAACCCGTTCTATAACCGACTTGACATAGTCACACAGACTGACTGATCTAAGCGAGCGATGAAAGAGGTAAGAGCCTCGAAACGGGAAGAGAGAACGAGTTCTGCCGTCCCCTCCTATTTATGCCTTGAAATCGTAGTCGTACTTGTCTCCATTTCCGTAATCGATACTTGTAATCGATGTATCCGAATACTACTGTCGCAGTTTCTGACGTACCGTCCGATTCACTAAAACATCTGCGTCCCATCCATCAAAGTTGACAGCTCGTCTGAAACTTCTCGTACCGTTTCCCAAAATAGCACGCGTTGCCTTTGAGATTGTTATCAGACCGATCCAATAAGCCACCTGTTATGGTTGCGTCAGATTTCATACTGCGTCGCGGCTTCTCGTTCGTTATCATTTGTAACTGGTAGTTAGGCCTACCCCAGTTACATATATATACATATATATATATATATATATATATATATATATATATACATACATACATACATACATACATATATATATATATATATATATATATATATATATATATATATATATATATATATACATACATACATATATATATACATATATATACATATATATATACATATATATATGTATATAACATTTGTAGAGAGTGAGAGATAAGGGGGTAAGAGAATGATAGAAGAGAGGCCTAGATTATTTGACACTGCTAGAAGAAAATGTACACCTCCTCTACACATAACTCTAAGCTCAAGTATTTCTAAAATTGTAATACTGCAGACCAAACTAATCACAATATAATATTTTTTTGGACTGCTCGCTAATAATGTGATATGTAAATCTGGGCATCCGTGAGAGTGGAGGGGGGGGGGGGGGGATAGCCAATCAGAGCATGTAGGAAAATATAAAAATGGTGTCCCAGTGTTTTAATTACGCTGAGAGTGTCCGCACGATTGTTATCACGTGACCGCTGCCTTGACCAGGCACGCGCCGTGCTAAAGCGTGAGTCAGTTTGGCCCGGCCGTTGTTTGACCCCAGGCTGGACACCCTGATTAAACCAATTGCTTTCAGGTAATGGCAGTTTCAATGGGCTGGCTGCCCCCAGTCTCCGCTTTACAGGCGCGGTCGTTGATGTGCGCATGCGCAGTGCTGGTTTCATGACCGTAATTTTCAACGCTACATTGCTGGGGACGTCGGTTTTGATTGTCAGCCTTACATTTTCATGCAGCTTAATTAAGCTCCAGTCTTACATTTTCATGCAGCTTTATTAAGCTCCAGCCTTACATTTTCATGCAGCTTTATTAAGCTCTAGCCTTACATTTTCATGCAGCTTAATTAAGCTCCAGCCTTACATTTTCATGCAGCCTAATTAAGCTCCAGCCTTATATTTTCATGCAGCTTAATTAAGATCCAGCCTTATTATTGAGCTCGCAGTTTCCACTTCAGGATTTGTAAAGCACGCGGGGGAATGCATATGTTTCTATGATCTAGTCATTCTAGAACTTTCTGAGGTTTGTTAACACCATAAGCTAGACGCGTATAGTTACAAAGACGTAGTCAAGATCACAATAGGAAGTATCAGTATCCGAACCATTTTCCACATAATTAGAATGTAAAGTTTACTGAAAACTCAAAGGAACTTGTCTGTAAAATCTTTATAAAGAAAACGAAAACATTATTTGCCTTTTCACCCCCCCCCCCCCACACACACGCTTCACCTGACTGATTTAAAGTACAGGTAACCTTTAACCAAGAGCTACATCAAATTGTATTATTAATATGACGATAGATTTATAACAATAAATAACATTACAAGGTTCCATACTTATTTTATATACTTTGAATCTGACACACAAGAAAGTGTTTACATATTTTCAACGACTAAACTTACCCACGTATTGCTATTAAATTTCGTGTTTGGCATTGAGTTTAATCTTGCTAACAGTGCTATGAATATTAATGTACGGCTAATCGACGAGCTACTTAGGTTAAGAACATCCTGTGTTCCTTTCTTTGTCCTACACTTATAAGGATCAGCAAGTTTATTTTTTTCTGAATTAAGATCCAGTTTGTGTTTGCTCCTGAACACCTTATAACCTTACTCTACCATTCCCCTTCTTAATAGCAGCACTAACACATAAGCTTAAGTTTTCAACGTCATGGAGTAAAACATTTCTTTCAAAAGTACTAAGGAACAATAGAAATATACAGTGTTAGTAACAGTATTCTCAAATATAAAAGACAGCTAAAAGTACCTTGGGTAGAAACGTCTAGTGTACATGTAATTGTCTTTAACATGTGAGGATATCATTACCTGTTTTTATTATTACTTTTTGCATGAATCTCACTGCAATTACAATTTTCATTTTTTGTAAGACTATAAGCTATAGGACGGTTTAAGGACTTTGTATACAGATCTAACTTCAGTTATCGGATCATTTCTATAACCCTACTACAATACTATCAGCTACAGGGAGGTTTAGGGGCTGTGTATAATGATCTAACTTCAGTAATCGGATCATTTCTATAACCCTACTACAATACTATCAGCTACAGGGAGGTTTAGGGGCTGTGTATAATGATCTAACTTCAGTAATCATTTCTATAACCCTACTACAATACTATCAGCTACAGGGAGGTTTAGGGGCTGTGTATAATGATCTAACTTCAGTAATCATTTCTATAACCCTACTACAATACTATCAGCTACAGGGAGGTTTAGGGGCTGTGTATAATGATCTAACTTCAGTAATCATTTCTATAACCCTACTACAATAATATCAGCAACATAATTGCTTAAGGGCTTTGGGCATAAAGATTTAACTTCAGTAATCAGATGTTCTCTATAAACCTAATACATTACTATTAGCTACAACAACGGTTTAATGGATCATTATAACGATCTAACTTCAGCTTTTTTCTATAAACCTAATACAATACTATTTAGCTGCACAACGGTTTAAGGTATCTGTATAACGATCTGACCATCTCTAGTCCTATATAACCAAGCAATTCTGACAGGACAGGGGAGACTAACATGAAAACCACTTTCCGAGACACAATAGGACATTCCATGATTAAACCTGAGCTAAAGGTTACGGCAGTTAACCTTTGACCTACGGCGTCATGGGCACTTAAAGAGGCCATTTTTATTTCCACGATAAGGAGGTTCTGGCCGCGAGAAGGTTTAGAATGTTCCAGAATATCAATGGGAAACGCGCTCATATGGACGAGATGAGCAACGGTGAAGGGAATTGTAAGAAGTCATGTTTCTAGGATAAAACTTGCAAGCGAGATTAGGAGAATAAAATTCAAACTGTTACTGTCTCACCCGACTGCGTTGGTAAATAGTATATACGCGACATGCATTAGACATGCTGATATATCTTAAATAAAGTTAATTGTTGGGGACAGAATAGGTAATAGAGGTCCATTACTGATATATTGGTGGGGGGGGGGGGGGGGGGGGAAAGGGTTATTGCGAGAAAAAACATGTTCACAGTACTGTCCATCCCCCTTAGTTTTTTTTTTTTTTTTAGTTTAGTTACTATGGACAACATTCAGACAGGAACAAAGTTACAACGGATAACTAGGTATATCAACATATCCAAGACAGCACTGAACATGCTCATATATCTTACATAAAGTTAATTGTTGGGGACAGAATCCGTAGTCCATTTCTGGTATGTGATGGGGGGGGGGGGGGGGGGGCAAAGAGGTTTAATGCGAGAAAAAACATGTTCACAGTAGTGTCCATCCCCCTTAGTTTTTTTTTAGTTTAGTTACTATGGACAACATACAGACAGAGACAAAGTTACAACGGATAACTAGGTACAACACATTATCAAAGGCCGCGACGACACTAAACACGAACTAACGATCACAGCGCAAACACAAACACGCCATAGATGATGTGTTTCTAAGACAAAGCAACGCTCCTAGCCCAGCGGTTCTCAGATCTGACGTTATTGTTCCCCGATCACTTGTGACAGAATGTGCATTGTCCATCGGGACAATTGTAATTAATTAGGAAATTGACCGCTGGTCAAAATAGAGGTTAATTCGTCCGGCGGGACTGTCATTTCGTGGACTGTAATTTCGTGGACTGTAATTAGGCTGAGAAGTCAGTGCGCGCTGATCAGTTGTCTTTCGTGACGGGCGAGGTTTAAATGACCGTGTGAGAACCACTGACTGAACCCCCCCCCCCCCCGAGCGACTCCCCGGGGGACGAGTGTAATATTCCTCCCTCAGAGACTGGGGTTAGATTACGTCCAATCATCCCGTTCTACTGCTGACGACTCAGTTCAAGGATAATTTTGGAACAGTTGAATTGTAGGAAAATCAATAAACGCACTCAACAAACATCAATATATACAACAAACAAACAAATAAACGCAATTAAAAATCAATAATCGCACCTATATAGATCAATAAACACGATAAAAAACAATCAACAACTTTAATAAGCACAGCAATACACATCGATAAACACAGTCAAAAAAAAACCGCACAAAATCATTAGTCACATTGACAAACATCAATACACAAAATTAAACATCACTAATCACATCTACACATCAATAAACACAATAAACAAGCAATCTACAAAATCAATAGACACACTAATAAACAGAGTCAACAAACAAAACATTTTCACGCTTATTTAAAAAAAACAAAACTTATTCCAATCAACTTTAACAACACCAAACTCCCCATGTCTGTCTGCCTTAATCTTTCTCTACCACACTGTGCCCCCCCCCCCCCCCCCCCCCACACACACAGTGTTAAACTACCGAGAACTGTCCATGTACCACCCCCTTCTCCCAGCACACATTTCTCCTCCAACCCAGACATATTAAGCACCCCCTCCCCCACTCCTCCTTTACTTATTGGCCAGGCTCACGCATGCTGTCCAGACGTATTGTTGATGTATCCGTCTGTAGCAAACAGTTCCAGCCGTTTATTGACCAAGACACGGGCACCAAGACTGACCCACAAGAAGTCATCACGTGCTATCATTTTTCTTGTTTTTACAGGAGACCTCCACGCCACCAACACCCCCCACCACCCCCACGATATCCCCCGGGGCCACACGAGGGTATGAAAACATTTTTGCTTTCAACACCCTGAATCCATGTTTTAAAATTGTATATGGAGTCTAAAAGAAAGCTTAACACTGTTGCATGATTTCCTGTTCTGCCGTAGAATACAAGTTTACGTTGTTTCGTTGTTGACACATCATGACATAGTTCTTTACACTATCTCAGCCAATTTAGAATCAGAGTTTCTTCCCTAAGAGAGTTAGGTACCCATCAGAGTTGGGTGGACTCTTGGACGTTCCAATGACCTGAACCCGGATTCGAACTCTAGACTTTCGGGTTAGCATTCTAGCGCACTAAATCTAGGCCACGCCGTCCCATAATGGTAAATATACTGTTCATAAAAATAGTTTTACGATTGCTTTAACCTCAAGAACGGTGTTTCTTTCAGACTTTATCTCTCCGAGAGAAGGGGGAGGGGAGGAAACTTGTAAAATAATACATTTTCTATTTAAATTATATTTCGTTCATTCGGAAGGGGGGGGGGGGCGATGCCTGAAAGAGACATTGCTCAAGAGTGACAAACGTTACCAATATCATAGTGGGATTTTAAAAACTAATGACCGGGCGCGGGGTCAATGGTTGTGTAACATCAAAAACAGGGAACAAAACACCAACGAATTAATAAATGGACGTCCCAGAGTTGGTTTATCCTTATTCAATTATTACAATACAAACCCCGCCAATTATTCCCAGCCAACATCCCGGCTCATGAATATTCATGACGATATGGTAATTATGCTTGCATGTGTGGCTTGTGAATTAGCGGGTGGAGGGTGAATGAAAGGAGGGGGGGGGGGGGGGTGGGGGGTAATAATGTTAGATCCCCGTCTCCCACAGGAACAGTATGGATGAGGCTATCCGGTATTTTCCTGTTTTGGCGCGGTTACTAGTCCGACCGCTGGAGTTGTAAGGGTGGCTGGAATATTTTGGATGCACTTTACGAGAGGAGTGAGTCGATTCGGTACAGAAAATAGGCCAAACTGTTTTGGCGTTTGTTTTGGTCTGAAATCAACTCTAGCTTGCGAATAGAACGTGAATTTATGCAACATGAAAAGAAAAATGGGAATTTGTTTTTTTTTGTCATAAACGTTTAAGGTGTGATTTAAATGAAGTTGTATAATTTTACCTTAACTCTAACGCTAAATGCACAAACGTCATTAATGTATACATACAACAAGATAGAATTTTATACACTCTCGTGTAAAAAGCAATGAAGATTCGTAATTTAATTAAGTAAATTTACATTGTATCAAAACAAAATATGAACAAAGATTGACAGAGGCATCCAGAATATATGATAAGAACTCTAGATAAATGTTTGTTTTTAGATTTTCTAGCTTGTTTTTTTTTCTGGCCAATGAACGATCTATCAACTAGTGCCCGACAAACAGAAAAGAAATTCTAGGTATCCCCGTACAGTCGGAACTAATTTATGTCAGTGCAGGGTTACAATTTTGCTTGATGACATTTTGGCTCACGTTGCTATGTGTCATTATTAATATCATTTTTTAAAAAAACTCTATATCATCACGTGAATTATTTCTGTCGTCTATGTCATGACAAATTAGACAGGAAGCGGCTGCAAATTTGATCACAATATTTTAAATACGTGGGGTTAATATTATTCAAAAACAACAACAAAAAAAAACAACAAAATAAACACACAAACAAAAACAAAACAACAATACAAAAGAGTTCATGTCTGGTCAGCGCATGAAGCCAACAAACAGATGCAATCAACACTGAAACAAGCGAGTCAGCAAAACTCGTCAATTGAACGATGTTGACTTGTTAACGGCCACGAAATATCATCCACTTGGCCACCCACCAACACCAGAGGCCCGCTGGACGTCCCCATTAGCCAAGTGTGATTTGGTGTTATGTTTTGTTGCTCGCGCTGGATCAAGTGTGTTTTGAACTTTATGCACTATGGTGTTGGGTTACAGGATTGAACTTTAGCACAGACGGGATTAATGGATCTAATGTATAGGAACTCTAGATGCTCTCTAGCACTAGGTCGGCTCTTGCCTAACCTATTCATGTAATGTAGCCCTCGCTGTACTATAGCCCTCACTGTACTATAGCCCTCGCCGTATTAAAACACTCACTGCATTTCTGCCCTCACTGCATTTCAGCCCTCGCTGTATTATAGCCCTCACTGTATTCTAGCCGTCGTTTTATTATAGCCCTAGCTTTATGATAGCCCTAGCTTTATTCTAGCCCTCGTTGTATTCTAGCCCTCGTTGTATTACAGCCCTCGCAGTATTATGGCCCTCGCAGTATTATAGCCCTTTCTGTATTATAGACCTCGCAGTATTATAGCCCTTTCTGTATTATAGCCCTCGCAGTATTATAGCCCTCGCAGTATTATAGCCCTTTCTGTATTATAGCCATTTCTGTATTATAGCCCTCGCAGTATTATAGCCCTTTCTGTATTATAGCCCTCTCTGTATTAAAGCTCTTGCTTTATTATAGCCCTTGCTTTATTATAACCCTTACTTTATTATAGCTCTTACTGTATTTTGTCCTTCCAATATCATTAGCACCTTCCGGACAACACTTAGTACACTTATCATTGTCAATCTTTAAACAAATGTCCATGCGACCTATTTATCCCTATAACAAGCCTACCTTCAATGTTACAGAACTGTCCCTCGTGGTCCGTGCCGTAACAATCGCACGTGATGCCCGTGTACCGGTTGATGCACCGGCCCAGGTTGCAGGACCGGTCCCCCTGGCACAGGTCGACACACCCGCCCACGACGCCGCTGGTGCTGTTGAAGGTGGGGCTGGTGATGGTGCCGCTGGGCAGGGTGTAGCCGATCTCCCCCAGGCAGCCGATGTAGCTCTGGTACTTGATGTTTTTGCGGGGCTTGAAGTCTGGAACGAGGCGACAATGAGGGTTTGAAGGTTTTTTTTTAAAGTGAATCAATATCCGCTTTTCCACAAGACACATGGGGCAGATGAACTACACTATATGTTTCGATTTCATGGGCATACAGAGGATAGTGTGGTCAGGTAAATATGTCTATGCCACTTTAATTTTCATAACTCAGGGACTTCATACATACTCGGGATTCGAACTCGAAACTTTCGGGTTAGATTCGTGGTCACTACCATCCGACCATATTTGTCTTTTAAAGGAAGTTTATGACGTCATGCAGCTAGTGGAGTGGGGGTGGGGGTGGGGAAGGTTGTCTGACATTTGTAGCAATGTAGTACGTGGGGGGGATAAAAATATGACATAACAAAATAATTAGCATAATTTTCTTAAAAACATAGATTTTAAAAAACTTGTATTTTGGTACATTTGCATGTTTTTAAAGAGGAGACTAAGTATTTTATATCACAAGACAGGGTGGGGTGGATTAGGGCGCGGTTAACATTTTTATGAAGGGACAATACTATCGTTGCTGGGCAACAGTGATTTAACGGGGTGGGGTGGGGGGGGGGGGGGGTGGGAACATCTATACTTCAAAAAAATTATCGGTGTGAGTTGCCAAGCAACGGATATTGGGAGCTTTCAACGGTAAAGTTAAGTAAAGTACCAATAGTACCAAGTATCATTGCATCTTTTCTACCTCATCATGGGGTAACTTCGAAGCTTATCTTTCAGACGGGAGCCGGGCGTTTTCCTGAAAGACACTTGCCCGAATGGACACTTGCCCGAATGGACACTTGCCCGAATGGACACTTGCCCGAATGGACACTTGCCCGAATGGACACTTGCCCGAATGGACACTTGCCCGAATGGACACTTGCCCGAATGGACACTTGCCCGAATGGACACTTGCCCGATTGCGACAAACGCCCGAATAGACACTTGCCCGAATGGACACTTGCCCGAATGGACACTTGCCCGAATGGGACAAATGCCCGAATGGACACTTGCCCGAATGGGACAAATGCCCGAATGGACACTTGCCCGAATGGACACTTGCCCGAATGGGACAAATGCCCGAATGGACACTTGCCCGAATGGACACTTGCCCGAATGGACACTTGCCCGAATGGGACAAATGCCCGAATGGACACTTGCCCGAATGCGACAAATGCCCGAATGGACACTTGCCCGAATGCGACAAACGGCCTAATGGACACTTGCAATGAAACTCTCTACCAGTTAAGTGAGAGTTCCCATTCCTCACTACATGGCTATGGATGATCGATCAACACGATAATGTTATACCGACATAGTAATAAAACTGATAGTGTTAGTTACCTCACAAGTTAAAGACAATTACACGTACTATGGACGTTTCGACCCAAGGTCTTCGTTAGCACATATTTTATATCTTTTCACTACACACACTCGCCTCCCCGCCTGTTATAACCGTAACTTAAGTGCTCACCTCCAATGTAGACGACAGACTCGCCCCCCCCCCGCCTGTTATAACCGTAACTTAAGTGCTCACCTCCAATATAGACGATAGACTCGCCCTCCCCCTCCCCGCCTGTTATAACCGTAACTTAAGTGCTCACCTCCAATGTAGACGACAGACTCGCCTCCCCGCCTGTTATAACCGTAACTTAAGTGCTCACCTCCAATGTAGACGATAGACTCGCCTCCCCATCTATAAATAATCGTAGCTTAAGCACTCACCTCCAATGTAGACGATAGACTCCCCTCCCCGCCTGTTATAACCGTAACTTAAGTGCTCACCTCCAATGTAGACGACAGACTTCAGTTCCCGCCAGACCAACAGTTCCCGCGTGTCCATCCAGTAGTAGCCGTTGAGGATCTCGTTCTGGCTCTCCCGGTCTACAGAGACGGTCAGCTTGGTCTTCTTGGGGTCAACCTCGATGTTGACCACGTGCCATTTGTCGTCATCCAGAGCTGGGGGAGTAGAGAGGACATCAAAAGGTGGTTGAGTGGGACAGGTGAGAATGTCAACAGGTAAATGGGACAGGTGAGGATATCAACAGGTGATTCAATGGGACAGGTGAGAATGTCAACAGGTAAATGGGACAGGTGAGGATATCAACAGGTGATTCAATGGGACAGGTGAGGATGTCAACAGGTGGTTGAATGGGACAGGTGAGGATATTAACAGGTGGTTGAGTGGGACAGGTGAGGATGTCAACAGGTAAATGGGACAGGTGAGGATGTCAACAGGTGATAGAATGGGACAGGTGAGGATGTCAACAGGTAAATGGGACAGGTGAGGATGTCAACAGGTGATAGAATGGGACAGGTGAGGATGTCAACAGGTAAATGGGACAGGTGAGGATATCAACAGGTGATAGAATGGGACAGGTGAGGTTATCAACAGGTGGTTGAATGGGACAAGTGGCGATATTAACAGGTGATAGAATGGAGCAATAGTCTAGGTGACAAGGGGTTTTAATTCTTGATACACTGTAATCATAGACTTCGTTATATATATACAAACAAGCACATTATTAGAGTTGTAATACAATACGATCATTTTGATTTAAAAAACAAAAAACAACAGTTAAATGGACAAAAATAAAGCTGACTTTAAAATCAATGGATAAATATCACATCAACTATAAGTGAATCCAAGTAAGGAGTGTTAAGGTGAGTGACCATTGGGGCATAAAAAAACTAGAATAAAATCTCCCCGGATGTACAAGAGGTTTGAATTGGAATGTTTGCTCTGATTTGTTTGAGGTTTTTGTGTCATATCGCCGTTTCGTACAAAGCAATAAACCATTACAGAATCAGAGTTTTTGGGTACACGACCAATCTCTTGAAATAAAACACATGACGTTTTTCTTCAATGCTGAACCAAATATCGTGAGTGCGAGTCTACATCAATGTAGACCAGAGGATCTCAATCTTCAAACAGTTGGGGCATTCACTGTACTAGCCTTGTGCGGATAACGTATAAAGTCTTCATTGTACGAGCTTAAAGTTGGATAATGTATGAAGTCTTCATTGTACTAGCCTTATGGCGGATAATGATTAAAGTCCATTATAAAGATGATTTTGTTGTGTTTTTTCTTCTAATTTATCGGTACGCTTTTGAAATACATGTCTGAAATAACGAAATTCCCAAAGTCTAACCCTAACCTCGGAAACCTAGCCCTGTACTAAAGGAAATGCTACGTGCATCAAGGAACAAAGGCCGACTGCTACGCTAGGACGGAAAAGTACAATTATAATAACTAGGGTTTCTTTAGGAATTTTTTTAGGGGGGGAGGGTTCACTTGAAATATATACTAATTTGTTTCTCTCGTAAAATCGGAGGAGGGGGGGGGGCTCCTGGAGGCAGTGCCCCATCCCACCCTCCCTAGAGGAGATAACTGAAAGAAACTCTGATTATTACATGTGTCCTTTTTACATTCGAAGTATTTCCGTACACATATTATAACACGTGTCCGCTTGATATTAGCAGTATTTCCGTACAATCAGCCCCGGCCCCCCCCCCCCCTCCCAGAGTGAGATCCACTGATGCAGAATCTACGAATTACTTCCAGACGCCCGCATACTGATGCGTCTCGAGGATGGCTTGACGTTTACTTACCGGGTCATTTATGTAGATGGGACTAGGACAGTATGGATCGTGTCTGTAAAATAGGACAGAATCGATTATGTTAGGATAGAATAGGACAGTATCGATTGCGTCCGAATAGGATAGATTTGATTGTGTGCGAATAGAATAGGATAGATTTGATTGTGTACGAATGGATTTGCTTGTGTCAGAATAGAATAAGGCTGACTCGATTATGTATAGTACGAATAGAATCGACAGTATCGCATGCGTCTGAATAGAATAGGATAGGTTTGACTTTGACTGAATAGAATAAGGCATATTCGATTGTGTTCGAATAGAATAGAACAGAATCTATTGTCTGAATAGGAAAGGACAGTTTAGTATTTGTACGAATATAGTATGACTGTATATAATATTTACGAAATGAATAGGAAAGTATTGATTTTGTCCGAATGGAATTGGAAAGGATTCATTTGCCTTTAAGTTAAATAGAATAGTATCGACTTTGTCCAAATAGAATAGGGCATAATCGATTATGTCCAAAAATAAATTACAGTCACTATTACGTCCAGTGGAAAATAACGGAATCGATAGTGTCCGAGTCTATGTAAGAGAAAAATCTCAAAGAAGAAAGGAAAACTTCCGCTAAAATGTTTGTTATAAGCCTTAGAGTAGTAGACTGTTGAGGTCTTGGTCAAGAAAATATGTCAAAACCGTCTCCGTCGAGACCATTAGGCGGCTTCTATAAATGTCGTCTGCTGACGTGTTGCCGTCTGGGTTGGTCAGATGGGGAGGTGTGTGTGTGTGTGGGGGGGGGGGGGGGGGGTTGAAATTTTTAACATGGGAGTTTGTATTTAGAATGAGCTAGACACTACCGTCAATAGCGTGAAGGTCTTCGTATCGGTAGCATTGTGTGGCTTTCTTACCAAATCAATAACAGAAAATGTTGTGTTACTATTTTTTAACTATTTTTTCTTCGATAATGTTCTTTTTGTTTTTACTAATAAAACAAAAGTCTAAAAGATATATTATGAGAAAAAAAAAGCTAGCGTACGAGTGCCGAGGTGGATAGTATTACATAATGGTACCGTGATGAATGTATGAATAGGATCGAGGATGACTTCTGAGAAAAACGTTTTTTTTTCGTTTCATTATGAAAAATGCAGTTCCCATTGATTAGCTCTGCCTACATAATCGTATTGTTGGGCAGTTGTATTTTAACGTACAGCGAATATCACAGATAACGACACATCGGCTTTTAGGAAACGGGTTTAACTTTAAGGTAAATTTAGTAACAGGCTTGGGGATAGGGTAAGGCAAGGGCTAGGTTCTTAAAGTCAGTAAATTCCTTTTCAAACCTAACAGAATATGGGGAAAATGAAGTAGAGTTCATCTGTTCCTGTGATTTCGACATATGTAGGTCTGTGATTTCGACTTATGTAGGGATAGTGTGATTAGCAGTATGCCCAGCCGATGGGAAATATGTATGCATGTGCGGTGAGCGAACGAGTACCAACTCGGCTTTAATACACTATATGGTGAGCTACTAGTTCAACATAGCTGTCACAAAACAAAAACACACAGAAACAGTTAATCTATAGCAAGAAAAATAGTCTTTGACGCGAATTTCGACAGTTAGTACAGAAAACAGCAAGGGGAAAAAATACAAAGGTGACAAATACGCCCATAAAGTTGGTAGATTGTCGTAATTTAGTAATGCAGTACTTTAGGTAAATAACCATTTTTTCCCGCCCATCCCGAACAGACGAAGGATAATTGCCTACTAAATCCCCCGGCACCCAGATTGCGACAAAATTGCTCGGTAAAGCTAAAAATTGCCGGGTGTGTTTGTCGTAGACGTTTAGATGGATGGGACAACATCAGGAAATAAGAAGAAAACGCATCGATTTTTTTATATCTAGAACAAGAAGACCTTGGTAGATGGAGAGATAAAGTATGGGGAGGAGGGAGGGGAGAGAATCAACATTTTATCTTCAATTCTTCAACAACAAACTGGGACATCAAGATGGAGCAGATATTGAAGATCCTTCGTGGTTACCACTCACAGAGGCCTTTGGTTCTAGAAGAAAAAGGGAGAAAAAAATTGACAGCAAATACTCTCTGACCCGATGCGTTTAGATCTCGGAGTATTACGTTTTGTAATCTCCGCACCAATCAAAGCCTTCGTAACAAATACCAGCTCCATCTCGATCTGAAATGACAGTCTTTGTCGGCTGTTTTGAATGGGGAGTTGTACTTTAAGGCTGGGCTATTCAAATATTTGTTTTTAAAACATGCAAGCATCATTGTGTTGGTGTCACAACAGAGATTTTCATCTGCCTGTTGTATTAGCCTGTGTTTTGTGTCTGATGGAACATCAATGCCATAATGCTATGCTTGAAACAGGATTTTAAATTTATTTAGAATTTTCTAGAGATCCGGTGGTTATGAAAGATTCGAGTTACGAACGTTTCGATTAACGAACGTATCGAATTATTAGTGTCGGATAAATTACGAATGTTGAGTATTGTGAATTATTCTGAATATGAATGCTTTGAGTAAAGAATGTTAGAATTACGAATACCTGGTAGCTATAAAAATGTCTTTATGGACGGCTGGATTTCTGTTGTTTTTTTTTAATTTATTTTATACACTTGAAAGAATGACGCTTTGGTATTCCGATACTTCAATGATTACTTATTTAAAGTTTAAAGTGCAACAAGTATTGTCAAGCGATCGAATCAAGATTATATCGATTTGATGTAAGCTTTGTGTTTGTAGTGCTGTATCACACACTGTCATTAAGGCAGCCTAGCCATAACTGTGTGTATGTGCGTGTGTGTGCTTGCGCGCGCATATGTGAATGTGTACGGGTGTGAGCGTATGTGTATGGGCGGGTGTGTGTGTGTGTATGAGTGTGGGCGCGGTTGTATATGTGTGTGTATGCGTGTGTGAATGGGCGCGGGTGTGCGTGCATGTATGTACGAGTACTGTCACGAGAGTTATCCTCACGATGTCGTGTATCAGTAATTCCCCGAGACCATTAATAAGAGGGACGTAAAATCGAATGTCATGGTGAGGCATGAGCATGCATCCTTCAATGTACACAGCTTAAATCAGTACTCAGCATAGTATGAATGCAAGACACGCGAAAGCCCTCGAGCAATGGCCATTGAAACTGTGGCGACAAACTGAGTTTAAAACTTGTAATTGTGCACATTAGTACAACTTCATCTGTGAGGTAGTTAGGAGTGCGGTACTTAATTTTTACGGTTTGAATTTTATATAAAGCAAGATATTTAAAAAAATAAAAGAATTCTGCAAAAAATATGTGTATCATAAAACAATGAAATATAAAAGCTATACGTGTTTAATTAGTTCTTAAGCGGTGTAGTGATCCGTTTAGGATACGGCATGGTGTAGATTGCATCAATAATTAATTCATCTAGGCATTCGTCGCCTCAGGATATTTTTACACAAAAAACCTCTCTTTGAACCTTTGAATAACATGGAGTGACTAACTTATCTCATCAAATAATGTTAGACAACTCTGGTGTCAGTCTAATGGAGCGGGGCCGAGAGTTAACGCCCTTTAATGTCAGCTAAATCCTGTAACATCAAAGTGGGGAGGATGGTTTTAACGTGACAAGGGTGTCGTACAGAGTTTAATTTGGTGGGGCGGCGAGATGGGGGGGGGGGGGGGGAGGGGGGGGGGGCGGGAAGGAGGGGGTGTACTGAGGCGGAAACTAGTACATGGTGTCAGTGTGCGTTCAAATGTACTCCAGGCAAAAATTGATTATTTTTCACCTCATGTCCAAAATCGGTTACATGGTGTATACAATTTTAACATAATAAAAAATAATGAGTTTTGACCCTTTAAAAGTTTAAACATTTTAAACTGCAGTCATATACTCGGAGGTCGTGAGAACTAATTTGACTTCACAGAGGTCCCATCAGTATACTTAATATTAATTCATGGACACCAGATTCGACTTCGGGAAAACATCGGTTTATTTGTTTTTAGCTCGTGAGCGATATCTGTTCTCATCTAAAACATGTGTGCTCTTGTACTCGCTATCCAGTTATAGCTGTAGAACTGGAAACCACTGACATATCCAGCGCAGAGGTAGATCTAGATCAGTGGTTCTTAACCTTTTTGGATGGAACGAACCCCCATCAGTTTTATATGAGCATTCATCTAACCATTCTTAACAGTTCGCACTGGCGAAATCCGATCGTGAATCATATGAGTCGGGTGTGTCTTGACTTCCACCGAACCCCTAGGGTTCGACGGAACTCAGGTTAAGGACTACTGATTTAGATTTTTTTAAAACTGATCAGCATAGCCATCCCCAACCCTCCTTCCCAAACACACATACCAACATACACAAACAGACACACCGACACACACACACACACTGGAACACATGCGCACATACACAAACACACGTAACTTATCGTGTCTCACTAACAGGCATCGAATGAGTAAAAGTTTTCAAACGGAGCAATATTCTGCATGGAGTAGCGCACATGTAAATTTGTATTGATCTTCTATCATGTCCACATTTTTGCGCTCATCCCCGGCACAAGAATGATTGGATCATTAAAGTAGGATCGGAATTTCAATCCGTTGGAGAGTTTCAACTCTTGAAAAAAAATCTCCACTAGTAACACGATGTTGGACGCATATTTAAATATAAAATATTAAATGTCAAGTAGATGTCTACTTACTCGCCTTAGACTCTTGGGCATTTCCATATAGAGTGACGGTTAAATATTCTAATTTTAATTTTGACAAGTGACTTCAGATGAACAACAAAATAAATGGCTGTTTATTTTTTAAGGTTTACTTTGCGCTTCAGAGTTTCTATGTTACTGGTATTTATTAACAGTTTATATAAAAATATATTTTAAAACATATTTTTAAAAGTTATATACATTATACATAAACATTATTTTGGTCAAATATCTTACATTTGTTTAACTCTAAAATAACAATCAACAGTATCAGGGGAAAAAAAATCTAAAAAGATGGTTATAAAGTACAGGTTAAAGTTATCTTTCGCAAACTTCAACACACACCCAAATCAAAATGTTAAAACCCAACACTTCCCATTCTCCGTTCGTAACTTTCCATAGTCCTATTCCCACAAATGTAAACAAACTAGTTGCACGAGAGATGTATTGACAAGCGGAACACACATACACAACATACAAAAGGTGAGCACATATGTCTATCAGAGTCAACGAGCATGGAAAATATGAGCAAGCGTCGGCCAGGTTTGATTGATTAAAAACATCGATCTGCCAAACAAGCAATCGATTGTAGCATTGGTAGTGATTATGGGACGGAGTGGTCTAGCGGTAGAGAGCTGGACTCCTAACCCGTAAGTCTCGAGATCGAATCCGGGTTCATGTCAGTAGACCGTCCCTGAGTCCACCCAACTCTGATGGGTACCTAACTCACGTTAGGGAAAGTAAAGGCGGCTGGGCGTAGTGCTGACCACACTATCTCTTCATATGCCGAGGTCACAGAAACAAGTGAACTCTACTTCACTTGCCCCATAGACCGTCAGGTTTGAAAGGGAAACTTTACTTTTTTTTTATTGGTAGTGATTCAGATGGGTCACGATTGTACTGTGGATAAAAATAGACACCTCGAGTTTCATCCAGAGTGGGCAGTACACCCCCTACATAAACTGACCAAGTTTGAAATATGGAAACAACTGAACCCTAATAGTTTTATCCAGAGTTGGCAGTACAACTGCTACCACGACAACTGACCATACTTGAAATATGGACACAACTGGACATTTCTACCTGTATCCAGCGTTGGAAATATAGCCTCTACCCCGACTACTGACAGAGAACACAGCTGGACATTTCTACTTGTATCCAGCGTTGGAAGTATAGCCTCAACCCTGACTACTGACAGAGAACACAACAGGACATTCCTAGTTGTATCCAGCGTTGGAAGTATAGCCTCAACCCTGACTACTGACAGAGAACACAACATGACATTCCTAGTTGTATCCAGCGTTGGAAATATAGCCTCTACCCCGACTACACTACTGACAGAGAATACAACAGGACATTTCTACTTCTAGTTTAACCCAACGTTGGGCATAAATCCACACGGACTACTGATCATATTTGTTAAATGAATACAACTGGGCACATATTGTCCGATTGTTTTTCTCGCTTTAGCCAAACGGCTTTCCCACAATGTACGATGTGAAAGGTGAGTTACACACACGTGTAAAAAAATAAATCGCCGTTACCTGTAAGTTACAATGACAGACCGACTCGCTCCGACAGACGTGTAAACACAGAGAGGAAAACAAAAACAAACTGCCGGCTGACACACGGTTACAGACACAACAAAACGATAAACACGGCGGAACGGAAAACTTTCCGAATACCTGTTGCTACACATCGTTCTCTTTCTAGCTACACAAGCTAACGGGAGCTCAACATCGTCTTGCTAATCTTCGCCTTGTTTTTTTTTTACCCATTTTCTCTCCCTCTCGTACCTTCTTTTCTCCCTCTCCTGTCCCCTTTCTCTTCCTCTAGTGACCTCTGTTTTCCTCTCTTGCCCCCTCTCCTTTTCTCCTACCCCCTCTCTTATTCTCTCCTCCTCTCTTCTGGTGCCCCCACTCCTTTTCTCCTACCCCCTCTCTTATTTTCTCCTCCTCTCTTCTGGTGCCCCCACTTTCTCTCCTACCCCCTCTCTTAATCTCTCCTCCTCTCTTCTGGTCTGGTGCCCCCACTCCCTCTCCTACCCCCTCTCTTATTTTCTCCTCCTCTCTTCTGGTGCCCCCACTTTCTCTCCTACCCCCTCTCTTAATCCCTCCTCCTCTCTTCTGGTGCCCCCACTCCCTCTCCTACCCCCTCTCTTAATCTCTCCTCCTCTCTTCTGGTGCCCCCACTCCCTCTCCTTCCCCCTCTCTTATTCTCTCCTCCTCTCTTCTGGTGCCCCCACTCCCTCTCCTACCCCCTCTCTTATTCTCTCCTCCTCTCTTCTGGTGCCCCCACTCCCTCTCCTACCCCCTCTCTTATTTTCTCCTTCTCTCTTCTGGTGCCCCCACTTTCTCTCCTACCCCCTCTCTTAATCTCTCCTCCTCTCTTCTGGTGCCCCCACTCCCTCTCCTACCCCCTCTCTTATTCTCTCCTCCTCTCTTCTGGTGCCCCCACTCCCTCTCTTACCCCCTCTCTTATTCTCTCCTCCTCTCTTCTGGTGCCCCCACTCCCTCTCCTACCCCTCTCTTATTCTCTCCTCCTCTCTTCTGGTGCCCCCACTCCCTCTCCTACCCCTCTCTTGTGCTCTCCTCTCTCTTCCTCTGGTGCACCCACTCCCTCTCCTACCCCTCTCTTGTGCTCTCCTCTCTCTTCCTCTGGTGCCCCCACTCCCTCTCCTACCCCTCTCTTATTCTCTCCTCCTCTCTTCTGGTGCCCCCACTCCCTCTCGTACCTCCTCTCTTGTGCTCTCCTCTCTCTTCCTCTGGTGCACCTCTTTCATGATTTCCTCCTCTCTCTAGCCACCCGCCTAACAGGAGTGCAACAACTTCCAGCAACTACCTGTTGTTTGTTTGTAAACAGTCTAGATCACGTGACTTGGGCAATAAACTTTCCTAAAATAGATCGTAATTGGCTTCATGGGGTCACCTAATTACTGTCTCGTAATGTTTTCTACAGGCGTATATGCGGCGTACGCTTATAATTTGATTCCCTATCTGCAAATAACGTTAAGACATTATGCAGCTTCCCCAATTTTTTTACTATTGTAAACAAAATACACCTTACGCTATGTAGAAGTTCGTTGAGTAGGCTAACACGTTTCCCTTCCTTCACATTGAGGCGCTATGCGCGTGAATAGCGTTATATTGTGTATTGATGTACTCTTAATCAAATTGACCACACCAACTTCAAAGTCTAATTAAATCTATATATCGTTTTCTTGTTCTTGTACGCTACATTGTGAATCAAACAAATATGGCCAACAGCAACAGAGTTGGTTGTGTTTATACATAGTTTTTCTAGCCCTTGTAAGCTTTATTGTGTTACAGACAAATATAGCATACAACAGCATCAGTTATGTTAACAGCGAACAACATTGTCCACACGTAAACAACCACACGATTTAAAATCTTTATGTATTAAATAACCCCGCATCACGTGGTTTCTTCTAACCAATAAAAAACATCCTATTTCCTACAGCGCCATCTGGACAGAACCTCGATTGTTTACAGAATGTTTTTGTTAGATCAAGCAAAGTAAAAAAAATGTAGTTAACACGACACATCAACAGGAGCAATCAAACGACGTTTTTCTAGCAATACGAGACTTTTTAGGCCACGCTAAACAGACAGGGGAATCGGATGGGAGACGGCCATGTTGTTTCTAGCAATGTGAGTGGGAGATTTTCCTGAAAGGGTTCCATTTTGTTTTATAGGAGATAGATTTATTTTTTCAAAACTTGGATCAACAAGAAATATAAAATTTCAAATACTTAAAAACCACAAAACAAAATAAAAATAAAACATTACATTTATGATCTGAATGGACAAAGACTCGGTGATAAAACAAGAAACATCAGTGACGTCAAATGATTTCACGTGAGATAAAAATAGCTCTTGGTTTTTCCCAAATCTTGAAAGATCGCCAGATCATGTCCCTTGGTTCATTTATCTCTTCAATACGTCTAGCGAGTAATGGTAGCAGTTTCTAGTGCGACATTTATATTTGGTATTGCTCTATACGGAAGACCATAGAATAGGGATCACTCGAAGAGTTTCTGTGAAATCAGTTCCTGTATTTACATGTTCGATATTGTTTGATACACAGAAGGCCATCGAAGAGGGGATCAATTGTAGGGTTTCTAAGAAACCTGTATTTACATGTTCGATATTGTTTGATACATAGAAGGCCATCGAAGAGGGGATCAATTGTAGGGTTTCTAAGAGACCTGTATTTATATGTTTGATATTGTTTGATACACAGAAGGCCATCGAAGAGGGGATCAATTGTAGGGTTTCTAAGAGACCTGTATTTACATGTTCGATATTGTTTGATACACAGAAGGCCATCGAAGAGGGGATCAATTGTAGGGTTTCTAAGAGACCTGTATTTATATGTTTGATATTGTTTGATACACAGAAGACCATCGAAGAGGGGATCAATTGTAGGGTTTCTAAGAGACCTGTATTTATATGTTTGATATTGTTTGATACACAGAAGACCATCGAAGAGGGGATCAATTGTAGGGTTTCTAAGAGACCTGTATTTATATGTTTGATATTGTTTGATACACAGAAGACCATCGAAGAGGGGATCAATTATAGGGTTTCTAAGAGACCTGTATTTACATGTTCGATATTGTTTGATACACAAAAGGCCATCTATAAAGTAAACAAAACCAAAAGAACGGGTCGGGCTGTCAGTAACGATACGTGATAAAGAGGGGAGAGAGGGCTGTATATTTGACGTCATCACCACCCTCGCCGACTCCAGTGACAGAGACAGGCTAGCGGGACAAGGGGGACCTACAGAGATGGCCAGACCAAAATGGCCAGACAGAGACGAACAGAGAGAGATGATCAGCGATAAGAGAAACGAGCCGACCCGCGGCGTATCATACGCCGCTATTTAGTTGTTTTATTTTCTTTTCAGTAATTCATAATTTGTGAATTCGACAGTACCAATGCTGCCACTGAAAATATTTGCTTTAAAACAGTAACCCCCCCCCTTTCCCCCAACCCCAACCCCTCCCCTACCCCCCCCCCCCCCCTACCCGTGAAAGCAGCCTCCTCTTAGTCACCTCCTCTAAGTTTAAAATCGTTACAAACTAAATTATCTGCCCCTAATAGCCGTCACTAAACCCGGCTCTATGAATGTAAACATTTAGCGTGACCACAGCTCACCAGACCATGTGGGGGAGGGGGTGGTAGTGATAGAGAGGAAGAGAGGGGGCTGCAAGGCGCGCTTGCAGCTTGTTTTCTAACGTCTCCCAGAAGAGAATTATATATATATAGATAGATGGCCAGACAGAGGTGGCAGACAAACCAGACGGCGACAGACCTTATAAAAAAACCTTACAAATATACTATACATTGTTTACATTTTTGTTGTTAAATATCTCTAGCTCATCTTTAGTTCAGGTTTAGCTCATCCCCCTGGCAAATCCCCAAACACACATAAATAAATAAAAAAATCCATCAAAGCCACGCAGATAGCAGATCGTAAATGAAGGCTCATAAACGCCGCCACGCATAAAAAAAACCCCACAACACAACGTACCTGTATAACGTAGAGTATAATATTACCTGATAATGTAGACATGAGACGACGCCACCCACCCACAAGGTAAAGTATACACCTGCGCCACAGGTTGGTGAGAATCTCCGTAAAGGCAGACAGCCTGCCACGACCCCGCCGGTAAAAATGTACAAACACAAACACGGTGGATATGTGAGTTCAGCAAGAAGTTGTCCGGTAGTTGGTACAGCATACAGCAATCTTTACATCTAGCTTTCCGCGCAGCACCGAGTAATGCGTGCAGCATCGAGTGATGCGCGCAGCACAATGCAGTTCGAGTAAGGCTAAGCGATCCATCTAGCATCCAGAAATCCATAGAGCATTAAGTAATCCTTTGAGCGTCAAGTAATCCATGCAGCATCCACAAATGTATGCAACGTCGGGCAGTCCACAATCCCATAACTTCGTGTGGCACATTACAATCCACGCAGCATCCAGCAAGCGTTGCGGCATCAACCAATCCATACATCATTCAACATCCATGCAGTATCCAATAACCCATGCAGCATCCAATAATCCATGCAGCATCCAATAATCTATGCAGCATCCAGCAATCCATGCAGCATCCAATAATCCATGCAGCATCCAATAATCCATGCAGCATCCAATAATCCATGCAACATCCAATAATCCATGCAGCATCCAACCACTCATGCAGCATCCATCAGTCTATGCAGCATCCAGCAATCCATGTAGCATCCAACCATTCATGCAGCATCCAACAATCTATGCAGCATCCAACAATCCATGTGGCATCCAATAATCTATGCAGCATCCAACAATCCATGCAGCATCCAACAATCCATGTGGCATCCAATAATCTATGCAGCATCCAACAATCCATGCAGCATCCAACAATCCATGCAGCATCCAGCATCCAGCAATCTATGCAGCAGTCCAGCATGTGGCACAACAGCCTGACAAGACCGGCGACAGACACAATTAAATCTATCGATGTTTGCCTTCATCAAACCCGAGTCAAGTTTCTGTGTTTTTTGTCTGTTTGCCAATAGATTAAACTCTACACAAGCACAATAAGATGTACTTTTACCGAAGAAACAAGAATGTACATCATGTACTTTTATTTTGTTTTAAAATTTCACATTTAATTTAAGTGGAACTCGTTTAAAGACGCGGGTTTCATTAAGCTAAATCACGGCTTTTAATTAAGGCTCTCGTTTATTTGTGGCGTTTTTAATTAGCATGATGCAATAATTTATTAGAGCTTGGCGTAATGAGCGGATGGCCAAACCTAAATAGAAGTAAGGTCAGATTCTTATCGTTTCTGAATCCACATTTGAACAACGTACTTTAATATGTATCAGCTAGATCTAGTGCTATTACAGTTCTTTGTTCTCTTAAAACATTTAAATTTGACATTATTTCAGAGTTATGGTTAACATTATCTTTGCAGAACTAATTAAGGATTATAATAGAACATTTTATAAAATAAACCAACCGAGGTGCTAGTTAAATGGGTTACAACAAGCTGTTCCTTAAACTACTTAAAATATCAAATTTTAAATAACTTTATATTTGAGGTTTTTTGGTGTTGTAACCGCTCGTAATGACATCTTTGACATTATGACAATCGCTTATAAATAAATGTTCAGTTGGTAAAGTCACGCCACGAAGTCATCTCGGCTGTCAAATATTTTCTTACAAGACACAGTGTGAGGTAAAATTCAAAGAAGACAGCAAAAGAAAAGGCGGAAAGAACGCATCAAAGAATGTATGGGTCCAATATCTGGGTGGGGCAGTGAAGATTGTAGATGACTTAAAGGAGCGGAGGCAACTGGTCAAAAGGACATTTGTGGCGCCCAGCGGTCGTCCAGACAACCAGACAGATCCAATGCCACCATGTCTTAAGTAGAAAATCTCCGTTTGGTATCAAATCCTATCTAAAACTAATCTAAATATTCATTTACCCTTTCTGTATTTTGACATGATACCTTGCTACTTAAGATCGGGCTTATAAAAATAACATATGGACATTTTAAACTAACATCTTACAAAAAAAGTCTATTTCCAGATTACAAGTTAATTTTAAAAGTCAACATAGCCCCCTGGTGCGAAGTCATTAGCCCACTCTTTCGGGCAAAAAACTCTGAAAGAAACACTGCATTCGACTTTAAAATCGTACAGCAAACAGTTTTCTCCAGACGCCAAGTAGACGTCACAAAACATCCGACAGACAGCCGATATTTTAACACTACACAGGAAGTACAATGGCAGGTAGGCGCTAATGCAGAAGTCAATCTCTAGCAGACGTGACATAACCGCGGGCACAATGGCGCCCCAGGGCTTCAGTCAACCGTTAAGAGTTCTGAACAAATTTGTTCGCCGCCGACTTTTTAACATTTTACTTAGGGCTCCCGATTAGCTGTCACTGGTTAAAGTACTTTTATTTTGTAGATGTACTATGAAAAACTACCATCAGATGTGTTTGTTCAGTGGTTGTAAAGTTGAAAATAGGTTCTTTAGAAAAGGAATTGTGTAGAATACATTACAGATTGAAATTGGAACTTCCTAGTTTAAACAAAGCGTTAAGTAACCACGTAACGTGACTTTTTAAAAGTAAATAATGTACCTACCTAACAGCTTCACTAACGAAACTCCCCGAGCGAGAAAATAGTCCACCCACACAAAAATCATATTAAAAAACCCACTCATAAGAAGTCAATCCCAATTTAAGATAAATAACAGTATCCCTACAAATACTGACTAGGTAAAAGCCTGCCTTATATAACGAATATAAAAATATTTGTTTTAAAAATCCCGAATACATAAACGACCAATTCAAGCTATAATTATCCTCATTAATTCTTCATTAACAACCCACTGAAAGATAAACTACACACGAGAGGGACAATACAGCAACAACGAAAATTACAACCTATTCAAATTTTACAATTACAAAATCAGCGGCATAAAATCAGAACCATCACTAAGGGTAACTAAACAACCACCCGAACAAACCTTCTAACATAACCATCCAAAGAAACCATCAGAACTTATCAGCCCACATTACCACCAAAACACCCAACGAAAATTGCCTAACCACCGAGTCTGACCACCCACACAAACCACCCCACTTACCACCCAACCTACCCACATACACACCAACCATTGTCTAAGCACCCAACCTAAGCACCCCAAGCTAAGCACCAAATCTACCCACATACACACCAACCATTAAGTCTAAGCACCCAACCTACCCACATACACACCAACCATTAATTCTAAGCACCCAACCTAAGCACCCAACCTAACCCCCCCCCCCAACCTAACCCCCCAACCTAACCCCCCAACCTAACCCCCCAACCTAACCCCCCAACCTAACGACCCAACCTAACCCCCCAACCTAACCACCCAACCTAACCACCCAACCTAACCACCCGACCTACCCACACACTTCAACCACTCACGCCACCATCCCACCGCCTTCCCACAAATGACAACTCACCTTTCCCGATGACAATGTCATCCTGGTATGTGGTGATAGCGAAGCTGACATTCAGCCTCCCTAGCCTCAGCTCGGCAAACAGCTGGTAATCCGACAACAAGGGTATCGCCTTGTTCTGGGGAGATAATTCAAACACTGATCAGCCCATCTTCTGACAGGGGAGACTACCTAGTAGGTCCTGTAGATACTAGCTTTCAAATAGTTTAAAACTTAGTGAAAAAAAAATCAATTCCACACAAGTGCTAATTCTTTAAGTTTCTGAAACAATGGAAATTATTATTTTTTTACCATTATAAGAAGTAATTTGTTTAGAATAGAGTAAACAGGTAGGCTAACTAGTGCATTTAGCTTCAAGAGGTTTATATATGGTAAGCAGGGATGGGCCGTGAAATCTCGCTAAACTTTTCTTCTTCTCAACAAAAAGAATAGCATGACTAAACATCCCATAGTCCAAAAAAAAAAAAAAAAAAAAAAAAAAAAAACAAACGAAAAACAACAACTTAACAATCAAGGCGCGCACAAAAAGACAAAAGGTTATTTTCAACACTTCTAACATAATCTCGTAGTATTCTCTTGTATTCTCTTGTTTTTGTCAATTATTTTCCTCGAAACGTCAAGTAGTATGTGGCTCTAAACCATCGGCCGAAAACCGTTGGAAAATTGTCCCAAGACAGCGCACCTGAGGCCTAGAACTTCTATAGCCCAGGGACCTGGTACAGAGGCTAAAAAAATTTTCAAGAACGAATGACGTAAGGGTGTATCTGGAACTTTTATTTACATTGTTGCCAAGATTAGCCTTGGAAAGTTCTCACTCCCTGTCTAAATATAGACCGAGTTTTAAACGTCTTCTATTTGCCACCATCGGTGACTCACAATGAAAACATGCACAAACTCCACCTCATCATGAATTCTGCTAAGTTCTCGGCTAAGTCACCCGACTTAAGACGCCAGGGTTAACCTGTTTCAAACGGAGACACACAAGTCAAGTCATGACACACTTAGGGGAGGATTTCGGAATGTACCTAATTAATCTCGCTGCTTTAACCGCTGTTAAGACGAATTAAAATTAAACTGATTTATGCCAGATAAATTTGATGTGTTCTCTGTCACCAAAAATTATGGGTTTTATTTAAATCTAATATTTTAACTCCAAGAAACAAAACTTTGGAATATTCTAAATCTAGTGTTTTATTAATGGAATATTTTTTTTTTGCAAAACTTTTTCCAAGTTAGGAAATCTGACAAAATTTGATGAGTAAAAATAAAACTGTGTTAATTGGTAGTTTTAATTTTAAAGTGGTGACATCGCCATATCGCTGACATTAGTAATTAGGTCAGTTAGTTTTAATTGGAATGGATTAAAAGGAAGCCTTAATGTCGACATCGCCGTGAACTCTCAAGAAGTAATACTAATCAAGACATAAAAAAATATTTTTAAAAATTAATTAAAATGTATTATGAATTACGAATCGGAAGCATAACATCTGTGTGGTATTTTAAAACTATTCGTTGACTTCTGATCGAAAATTTTATCACGCTTTACAGTGGGGTAAGGGCAGTGAACCTACACATTCAGAAAGGCGTGGGTGTATTCTGTACCATCGGGTTAAGTAAAATGTAGGCTTTGTGAGCTAACATTGTTTCGAGAATGTATTTTGTAAGTTGTACCCAGACGAAAGTACTTTTCTCTTTATTTTCTCTCATAGAAAATTCCAGAATTTTGAATGTGTTTGAAAGCAGTCTGTGGCGTTTCAATATTTAATATACTCACTCACACGTAGGCTTACATGTTGTTTAACCACACCCCTTATATCAGCGACTATTATCAGAATTACACTACAGTACCATATCGCAGGGATATCTAGTTTATAAACATTACACTCGTGTTTACGATCACAACTACATGTAATGTATAGGACATTTATATTATCGAAACATCTATTTGTAATTTATTAACATTACACTAACAGTACAAAAACAAAGCTAAGTGTAATTGATCACCATTACACTTACATTATCAGAACACAGCTACATGTAATTGATCACCATTACACTTACATTATCAGAACCCAGCTACATGTAATTGATCACCATTACACTTACATTATCAGAACAAGTCTACATGCAATTGATCACCAATACACTTACATTACGAGACCACAGGTACATGTAATTGACCACCGTTACACTTACCTCAGCGTCCAGTATAACATGTTGAAACAAAATGCCGTTGGCCTGGTTGGTTTTGAACTGGAATGTAAAATGTAGACTCCTGGTGTCTGACAGGATGGGGAGGAACGCCAGTGACGACACGCCGGGTTTGTTGAAGGTCCACGTTTGCTCCACGGTCGCCACGGCCTCCGTCAGACTCAGCAGCGCGCCCACGACCAGGATCAGAGCACCCAGCCTGGCCGTCAGGGTCAGTTCTCGGCCTGCAGGTGTGGTCATTTTGTATCACGCCATTGTCTGGAGACACAGGTGGAACAAGTTATAGTGGGTTGTAGGTATTAGAGGCTCCAGGGTAAGTATATCAGATAAAATATATCAGATAAAATATATCAGATAAAATATATCAGATAAAATATCTCAGATAAAATATCTAAGATAAAATATATCAGATAAAATATATCAGATAAAATATATCAGATAAAATATATCAGATAAAATATATCAGATAAAATATATCAGGTAAAATATCTAAGGTAAAATTTTTCAGACAAAATATCTCAGATGAAACGTCTCAGACGAAATATCTCAGACGAAATATCTCAGACAAAATACCACAGACCAAATATCTCAGATAAAAAAGCTCAGATAAAATATCTCAGACAAAATATCTCAGATGAAATGTCTCAGACGAAATGTCTGAGACAAAATATCTCAGACCAAATATCTCAGGTAAAATATCTCAGATAAAATCTCAGAAAAATATCACAGATAAATATCTTAGACAGGTTATCTCAGACGAAAATATCTCAGATAAAATATCTCAGATAAAATATCTTAGACAAAATATCTCAGACAAAATATCTAAGATAAAATATCTCAGATAAAATATATAAAAAACATAATATTTCAAGGACAAAATAGCTAAATGACAGAATATTCCACTGCCAAAAAGCTTAGACAAACTATCTCACACTAAAATATCCCAGATACCTAAAGTACAAAATGTCTCAAGGACAAAGTATCCCAGATAAAAATTTCGCAATACAAAACATCTTAAGTATCTAAGATAATCAAAATATTAAAATACTCAAAATGAATATTGCGAAAAGATTTTGTAAATATCAATTTTGTTCGTGGTTTTTTTTTATTGATTTATACGGCTATTTAAATTTGTGATTAGTTTTATAAATATGTTATAAAATTTAGTTTTGTAAAATTTGGCTTGTCTTGTTCTATTGTTCTAAAAATAGACGCTTATACCTGAAAACCTTTTCATTTACCTACACAAACAAAAGACGCTTTTCTTATCTGTACAGGTAAAACTTGTGTATTGTTTTTTTAAATCTTTTTCATTTTTTTACGATGAGAAATTCTAAACACAAAAACTCTAAGATCGCGAACAGACGGAGACTTTGATTTCTACGTCGTTACGAATAACGAGCGTATTCATAAAACATGAGTACATTACACAACCAAGTGTATTGTCTTTTAATTGTGACGCGCACTCTTCCACTCTCAAAAACAAAATTGGTTTTTGTTTTGAAGAACTCTTTAGATAACCGCAGGCATGTATGTACAGTACCAGTGTACTTTACCGTATGGTATAAGAGGGTCAATGTAAGTAACTTTCAGAAACAAGCCCACACAAAGATGCAGGTGTTTGTGAGCACTAAAGTAATAATAAACGCTGAATTGATATACATAAATTAACATTTTGACATTTTATAAACAATACAGTACTCCAAACAACAATGACTATTGTAACACATTCATGTATATTAAAATGTATTGTTAAAAAAAAGTTATAAATATAGGCTATATCCTTAATTTTGGTGGTTTTTTTTTTTTTAGGCAAAACGATAGTTGTACTCAGCTTCCCTCTTTCTAAATCAGCGGTTCATAACCTTTCTGGAGGTACGTAGACCCACCAGTTTCATTTGGACATTTACTGAACCCTTTTTAATATTTCTATCGTCCACACTGCCAAAATCCGATCGTGAGTCCGCCGGTGTGTTTCTTGACCTCCGGCAAACCCCTGAGATTGACTTAACAAACCTCTGGGGTTCGATCGAACCCCGGTTAAAAACCATTATTCTAAATAGGACTTTACATTTAAACATTGAATTCACTATTAAAAAATAAAAAATATATATAAAAATAGAAAAAAAAATAAAAAAAAATAAAACGAGGCAGTTTAAAAATGTGTATGAAGGAACGGGAAAAACTCGTTCTGCCGTCACTAAAAATCGGGGAAATCCGCATCCATGAAGATGATTGAATAATAAAGAGGTGTTTATACATCCCTGCTTACCTTCTGTCTCTCTCAATCACGTCGTTTACAGTTTATTGTTGGCCTTACCTGCTCACGCGAGAAAGGTAAACAGGTGGGAATACGCGTGCTTCAGGTAGGAATATCCTACCGGAATTACCTGTGGTGTTTAAATTTACATGCATGCAGGATCAGTACGTCTGCGGCTTTTTACGGGGGATGGGGTAGATTTAAGAAGTTTTTTGTAGAGGGTGTTTATCTATTTAGTTATTCAAATAGCAAATGTTCAGATTGTAAGAAAACATCACAAAAAGATTTCAAAGTAGAAGGGGAAAAGTGATCATGTGGAACTTGAGGAAAGAAAAGTCGAACATTGGATATGTTCTGGTGTTGAGGGTCGGCACATTTGTTCTGTGTAAATGTGCCGAGTGTAAAATAAGGCGAAAACCCGCAACTGTAGAGTTATGTATGTAAATTATGATAAAACATTCGTCATATAATAAGTTAATCAAACAAAATGTAATGTAATAAAAAAAATGAAGAAACAATCAAAGTGGAATAAAAAAAAAATTAGTAAGCGGTTCATGTGTATGTTTAATAAGAAAGTTAACACCAGTAACCCTTTTTCAATACATGGTTGTAAATTACAAGATCAGCAACGCATCATATCTACAATATCATGTCTACATTAAGTAAAATAAAAGTAAAGTTCCCCTTTAGAACATAACTATACATGGGGCAAGTAAAGTATTGCTACACTAAGTAAAGTAAAAGTAAAGTTCCCCTTTCGAACATAACGGTCCATGGGGCAAGTGAAGTATTGCTACACTAAGTAAAGTAAAAGTAAAGTTCCCCTTTCGAACATAACGGTCCATGGGGCAAGTGAAGTATTGCTACACTAAGTAAAGTAAAAGTAAAGTCCCCCTTTGGAACATAACGGTCCATGGGGCAAGTGAAGTATTGCTACACTAAGTAAAGTAAA
Organism: Physella acuta; assembly: GCF_028476545.2. Classification (NCBI taxonomy): domain Eukaryota; kingdom Metazoa; phylum Mollusca; class Gastropoda; family Physidae; genus Physella; species Physella acuta. The sequence goes on along the minus strand of NW_026731676.1, from coordinate 60,926 downwards.
AGTAAAGTTCCCCTTTCGAACATAACGGTCCATGGGGCAAGTGAAGTATTGCTACACTAAGTAATTCTGTAAAAACACGCACTACTCTCTGTGGGACTTTAGTGGATCACAGATGTTTTACTAAGGAAGAAAAATGACCTAATTGAACTTTATAACACAGCGAAGATGTATAATTCCTTCAAGATCAGGTGCCATCGAGCCTGTATTGGTACGAAAACTTGAGGACACCAGTATACAGTGGTCTACTACTTACATCGTTAATGATAATTTAGACATGTAAATTTAGTACATCGCGTCACACGCCGTCCTGTAAAATAATTTTGAAATTGCCTCATGAAAAAGTGGTGGTTTAGCGCAGTGATTCTCACACTGGGAGATGTGCCTCACTAGGGCATCGCGGACTAGTGCTAGGGGTTAAGCAGAAAGCTCAACAGTTGAACACATGTGATGTGACGTATAGGGCATTGGACCTCAAAGATCAAATTTGTTTTCTATCTTATTTTAAGAGTCTAATTTGCTTTACAAATTTTACCTTGTTGCATTTCGGAAACACATTTTTAATTTTTTTTAAATAGATCAATACGTTAACTCAACTAGCTACTTCCAATAAATTTAAAATACCAAATGGGAGACAACCTGATACAATTTTCCAAAAAGATATTTTAAAAATCAGGGAGATTCAATAGTATTAAAAATAACATTGTTTGTTATTTTTTCAAACAGGAATATTTACAACCTCATACAACTGCCGGTCCAAGTTGTATATTTCAAATATGTTTGACTTACAATTTGACTCTGCATTATGTAAAAACCTATCAGTTATTTAAATACTTTAGTTGTAGAGATGCAAAAATTCACTGTATTCACTGATGGTAAAAAAATGGCAGGGTTTTTAAGCTTAACTTTCCCAGTGTTTAAGTACTCACTTGCAGAAAAAAATCACGCCCAAAGATGGCTTCCATATTTTTCAACTTTCGAGATTGTACCCTCCCTGCCCTCTCCCTGATTTCCAACTATCAACTAAATAAGTAAACAATGGATTCAAGTTTTTGTTCTGATGAAATATAATTAAGACGCTCTGTATGAAGAATGTACAAATGATTGTGAAAAATATTTTTGTAAAACTACATCAGGCCTCACAAGCCGTTGATGAAAATAGTAATACAAGAGCAAACAAGGTGACAATCGCACTGATGATAAAATTTACTTGTCCTAGCCACACAAAAAAATAGCCATTGGTATAGGGACTGTTCAATCTATACTCGGTAATTAAAAAAAAAAAAAAAAAAAAAACGCGGCATTTTTCCCCAGCCCTGGTGGTTAATTTTTAAATAGAATCTAAAAAATTAATTAGTTTTTATTATTGATGAAGACCTCCTATTGTGCAGCAGGGCCTGGAGAAATGAAATAAAAATGGCACGGAGCTAGTGGTCATGAAGGTTGATGTGTTTGTTGCTGGGTTCGAATCCTTGCCAAGCTAGAGGTACAGAGTCCTGTTAGACTTCCCGGGTTAAGCGAGCTTTGTCTTTTAAATATGCTATTCGAACCATAGACACGTTGAGTCGAAATAAATTTTGTTTACCAGGTACATGTATGTTTGACTGTCGAGGAACTTAAAAAAAACCGAATGGTGGATGGGGGTGTTCTTGAAGGTGTAGTCGCCTCAGTGTAACAATTTATAGACCGCTGCTTTACAAATATACCTATTTTTCACAAAATACTTCTAGCTGTTTAAAATAATTCTATAAACCTTATTTCACTTGTCGTGTCCCAAAAACCCACCCCCTTCCCCCTTCCCTACTTCTGTTTCCGCACCCACATCGCAAAAACATTTCTAATATAAAATAATCAACATCATTTTCATCATCATTTTCCATTACCACGGAACTGTTATTCGATGAAGGGGGAGGAAGGAACAACAGAAGAACATTTACTTACCAGCTTAACATTAAAATACAGATGGCCGGCCCTTAAACTACAGTGTAAACTAAATACTTGATGAACTGTTTTAATACATTAGAATAAGGAACTATAGAACTGTGTAATCTGCTTTCCGCTAAATGTCATAATAGATAAGGTGGGGTTATGAAAGCAAGAACGCAATCGAATAATCTGCTTGGGTGCAGCTATTTATAGGAATATAATTTATCAACTAAGCGTTATTTTTGTTAGATAATAGGCAAATCGACTTAAATCAGAAATTCTGGTTCACATTTTAATATTCATTATTTTTAAAATTGTTAATTATTTTAAAACTCACACGAATTTTCTGAAACGATTAAAAATTGAAAGCTGTCATAACTTCTTAATCACCCCCCCCCCCTCCCCACACACACAACGTCCCTCAATTTAATACAATTTTACATTTCCATATTGCCACTACACGCATTTTCAACATTTTACAAAAAAAGCCCCCCCCCCCCCCCTTCCCACCCACACAACCCCCTTTAACGAGGTAGACAAGCCAGTAACCCTCTCCCTAAAAGTGTAGAAACTAAAACTATATTGACCATCCCCCATCTGCACTCTAAAACTTTACTAAAGCTACTTATCTTCGAACTAACTCGGCGAATTTATAATCATCCTACCTGTATTTATAATCATCCTAAATGTAATTATAATCATCCTACCTGTAATAATAATCAGCCTAAAGCATTTCCGTTCGTCACAAGATTAGCCGATGACCAGGAATAGAGAAATATTGCGTATATCTAGAGAGGTTTGGTGTATCCACGGTAAGCCAATGGTCTCACATTGTTGCAGGTCTTGATCAAGGGAGGATTAAGTCTTAGCCAGAGCTGAGAATAATCCTGGGCCCCAGGCTGAGATTATTCCTAGGGCCCCTTGCTGAGATTATTCCTGGGGCCCCTTGCTGAGAATAAATCGGGGCCCCTTGCTGAGATTAATCATGGGCCACTTGCTGAGATTAATTCGGGGCCCCTGACTGATATTAATCATGGGCCCTTGCTGAAAATAATTCGGGGCCCTGGCTGAGATTAATCATGGGTCCCTTGCTGAGAATAATTCGGTGCCCGTTGCTGAGAATAATTCGGGGCCCCTGGCTGAGATTAATCATGGGCCCCTTGCTGAGAATAATTCGGGGCCCTTGGCTGAGATTAACCATGGGCCCCTTGCTGAGAATAATTCGGGGCCCTTGCTGAGAATAATTTGAGGCCCCTGACTGAGATTAATCATGGGCCCCAGACTAAGAATAATCTGGGCCCCCTGGCTGAAGTTAATCATGGGCCTCTGGCTAAGAATAATCCGGGGCCCCAGACTAAGAACAATCCGTGACCACAATGACTTTATTTTTATCGCGAGACTATTTCGTATCTCAAAGACAATTTTGTTCTATTTATAGGTTCCATTACGTGTTGTCGTGACGATATTTTAAAGAGCGCTAGTTGGTCGATCCCGATTTGAAAGGGCGGGGTGAGGGGGATTACAAAATCGTTCAAAGAAATCAAGAATAACATTGAATACCAAAGCATGAACACAGCGGGTTAATTGTTTTGCTTATTGGTGAATCTAAAAATAGATTGTGTGCGGCGTAGGTGTGGAGTGGAGTGGAATTGATGGTTTGGGGGGATGGAGAATATATTATTAAGATAAATGAATACCACTATCTGAGCCAAATGTTAAATCTCCTAAATGTTTAAATAAGATAGAGACTCACATTAAACACAAAACAGATTAATATAGGTATTGTAAGTAGGGGTTATATATACACTACAAGCAATAACTCTACACTTTTAATTGGCATCATAACCTAGAGTCTTGGCTTTAAAAAATGACAAATTAAATGTTAAAATTTCAATTACGCGTGGAATGGTCCATTTTCTATGTGAAATTGTAAGGCTTTTAGGGGTCGGTGTGGTCGAGTCGGTAAAGCTCGTGGTTGCTAAACGCAGAAGAAGGAAGTAAGGCGTTTCGTCAGTTTGTTGCAAATAGCAGAAACATAAATAAACAACATAACTGTAGGTAAAAATGTAAACACATTACAACAGAAAGGAACGATGTATTAAAAAAAAAGTTGTATAAACACACAAAAAGTTGGAATTTTCAATAATATTATTTGTTAGCCACAAACCTATAAACAACATTAAAGCCAAGCCTTAATGAAAGCCACTACAAAGACCCGTATGCTAATGCGCAACATGCATGTTACATCAGAACAAAAAATTCTTCTGCAGACATCTGTCAAAACTCGAAACGTTGTTTCGCGAACAGACGACCGTGCTTCTCCTGTTTCCGGTCTGCGTAATACCAGTCATAAAATGAACCAGGCGCATGCGCAACGGCACGATCGGGAAATGTAAGAAAAAATATTCATTTCAGATTTTTTTTTTTTCATTTATTTACCACGAAAATGGTTGAAGTAATTATTGGGACTTGTTAATTGTGAATTCGTGTTCTGCATGTCGACGACAAATGGCAAATCGATAAAAGCACTCGCTTTTTGTGGGGGATAAAAAAAAACTCGATCATCAGCATTCAAATTTTGTTTCACGTGTCTGATGTTTTTTTTTTTTTTTGCCCCAAAGTTTATCGTAGCATGGACGATTGCATTTTAAATATACAGCGGGGCTTTGTAGAGGGAGGTAACACGCTGGTTTAAACACCGTCATGATGATGGTGGGCCATTAATACTTTCCTACATAGATGATGATACCGGGTGGGGGTTTTTAAAACTTTTTTTTCAGAGCGTTTTTTCTTCTCCAGTTAATACGGATTGCATAGGCACTCAACTCACGCTGGCCATATATCAGGTTGTAGACAGGAGACTTAGAAAACAAGCGCTTCTTAAAATCATGTAAACGGGGACATGTACTTTTTTTCTTTCAAAATTCATTCAAAATCTTCTATAAACAGGGGTAGCAGTCATATTAACTTAACTAAAATGGTTTTAAAATGAACATGTTTTAAGAGCTTCATACTACCGAACATGAACTTCTTGAATTAAATTTTCATTAATTTTTTTATGCAACTCACCAGCTCAATATATATTATCAATTCAAACTTTACTGTATAAAAATCATAAAAAGTCAAACCCTCCATACATACCACTGATAACGACACATCATTCAGTCACTACAAACAACATTCAGAGGTTACGCGGGAGTCAATCAGCTTTCAATGGCATGTCTCGGTAACTAGGATGTACGGAAGGCAACGATAAACGAAGTGAACAACTCCGTTTCACAACTTCACCACGGGGGTTAGATAACAGTAACTAGCCTTCTGTTCGTCAAATCGCCATGGCTTGTTTCGTGTATTATTTCTAGAATCTATAGCATAGAATGTCATCAAACGTGACTTTTAAACAACAAAACAAAACATACGATTTTACCCATCATATACGTTATCCGTAACTACCCTTCTGTGTTTCTAGTTACCATGGCATGTTTTATGTATTAGATCTACTCCTATCGCATAGAATTTCTTCAAAACATGACTCTTAAACAACAAAACCAACGATTTTACCAATACGTTATCCGTAACTACCCTTCTGTTTTCTAGTTACCATGGCATGTTTTATGTATTAGATCTACTCCTATCGCATAGAATTTCCTCAAAACATGACTCTTAAACAACAAAACCGACGATTTTACCAATACGTTATCCGTAACTACCCTTCTGTTTTCTAGTTACCATGGCATGTTTTATGTATTAGATCTACTCCTATAGCAAAACATGAATTTTAAACAACAAAACATACTATTGTACCTATCCTAAACGTTATCGGTACCTAGCCTTCTGTTTTCCATGGTTTTCCTTCTGTTACCATGGTATGTTTCATGTATTAGATCTACATTGAATATCCACAAAACCTGACTTTTAAACAACAAAACATACGATTTTACCTATCCTATATGTTATCCGTAACTAGCATTCTGTTTTCTAGTTACCATGGCATGTTTCGTGTATTAGATCTACTCGTATAGCATATAATTTCCTCTAAACATGACTTTTAAACAACAAAACTAACGATTTTACCTATCCTATATGTTATCAGTAACTAGCGGTCCGGTTTCTAGTTACCATGGTATGTTTCATGTATTAGATCTACATTGAATATCCACAAAATTAGATCTACATTGAATATCCACAAAACCTGACTTTTAAACAACAATACATACGATTTTACCTATACGTTATCCGTAACTAGCCTTCTGTTTGTAAAATCGTCATGTAGTGTTTCATGCACTAAATCTACTCCTTAAGCATAGTACATCCACAAATCGTGTCTTTTGAACAATAAAACTAACGATTTTACCTACATGTTAGCCTTAACTCTTCTGTTTGCTAAATCATCATAACGTCTTTCGCGTATTGCTTTTATTAGTGTATCCTCAAAACGAATGTTTTAAACATTCCAATCAACTATTTTACCTTAACAAAAACCGGTTGCTAGGACTACATACCATGTTTTAATTTTATAATTGTATTAGTACCTCATCAATTTTCATTATACCGCCACTGCCTCTGTTTCCTAGTGATACAGCATTATTTTCTTTTCTTTCATCATCATTTTCCCATTCGTGCCCAAGATTTTTGGGTAGATGAAGTAGAGTCCATCTATTTCAGTAACCTCGGCATATGAACGAATAGTGTAGTCAGCACTATGCCCAACCGCCTTTATTTTCCCTACAGTGAGTTAGGTACCAATCAGAGCTGGGTGGACTCTGGGACGCTCTACTGGCTTGAACCCGGATACAACCTCGAGACTTTCTGGTTAGCAATCTAGCGCTCTACCGCGAGACCATTCCGTCCCCGCTGTTAGTATACGGAGAGTATTTTAACGAGTGTGTTAAAGTTTCGACTCTGTAAAAAGAAAGTCAACGGTTGTAGCGGTTGGTGATAGAGAAGTTCAAACGTTTACTTAATGTTGGTCTTGAATAATTGATACCGAAGTACCGGGGAAACATTCAGACACAGATTCGTGACGTAAAGATATGGGCTTTTTTGTGTTGCCACTAGAGAAATGGGCTTTTATGTCCATCGTATGACTTTTAGAAATATGGGTTTTCTTTCCACCGTATGACTGTTAGAAATATGGGTTTTCTTTGACTATGGTGTGACTTGTAGAGATATGGGCTTTTATACTACCCTTCATACGACAATTTCATATGACTACTTCATATAACCACTTTGTATGACCACTTTATATGACCTCTTCATACGACCACTTCGTATGAACACAGTTTCTATTTGTGCTGCCATTGTTTAGAGAAGCACAGTCTCTTTATACTTGCAGCGGTTCCCAAAACTGGAAGGCGCGAACCATTGGAGAGGCGCGGACAGGTGCTAGAGTATAAGCGATAAGTTTTTGTCTCCAGATACCCAAAGGATTTTCAAGGTGACGGTCAATAGTGCAGATGAAGTTGAGTTAACTTATTTCTGAGATCACGGGCTATGACGAAATTATGTGCAGCACTATTCTCAGCTTACGTCTTGCTTTTCCAGACTCGTGCTGTGTAACCATTAGAGCTGAGTGGACTCACGTTCTACTGACTCAAACGCAGGAACGGAAATCCCCTGTATAATTATCAGCAAAGGCCTCTCCGAGCGTGATACAACAATCATAACTTTTAACCTATATCCGCATACTTTGTTATAATCCCAACGTGATCTCTTATATTATAGATAGTGGCCAATCAAAATCTCACCTTTACTTCGTTGTTTAGTATAGATTGTACAGTAATACAATGTATTTGGTAAAAAGAAAAGTCAAACATGTACTCTTATTAGTTCCTTAAATTGTGCTGTGAATGTTAAGTATTTTACACACAGGCTATGAAGGTCATACCTTTCTTAGACGCCACCCAATTTAACCCCAACTTACCTCACAGCGGTGACGTAATACCGTCAAGGTAGCGATTTCCTTTATTTTAAAACTCGGGATGACTTTTTCTATTGACCCCCTCGACCTCAGGCTCGCTCAGCTACAAACACCTCGGACAAGCTGCCACGTTAAGTATTTCGTAGTTCCCGGGGCCTTGAGCGAACAAACATCCCTTCTGTAACAACAATGGACTCGTCCACAAAGTTCACGCGGATGTCGAATGTATTTGCTCAAGGGAAGCAATTTCGCGAGCGCTGTACGCAAATGTTTTGTTTTAGGCCAGCTCCCCCTAGGGGCGTGGGTGGTACGTGGGGTGGGGGAGATGTTTGGCTGCTAAACTGACTAACGTAGCCTCGAGTTAAATTGATTAATAATTAACAAGAAGAGAGGCGGCTTCGCTTTTTGAACTCCATTAAAAATGCGGCAACGACTAATTGACATTGTAATTTTTCAACTACACTTTTTTTTTTTTGCATCGTGAAGAGAAAAAAAAACAGCAAGTTTTTTACAGGGATTCTAATTACCAACTAAAGTTTGAACAAATCGGTATCCAGACTAATACGATGAAGTTAACATACTATTTCTCAAAAGTCGATACACAGAAATTAAAGTGGCATAGCAAGGGTTGCTTGCTCTTAAGAAAAATAAATATCTGCACCTATACTCATTTCATGTAACGGCTGATGTAAAAATTGATATTTAATTTTCAGCGTATTTGTGTTGCTAGTTTGGACCAGAATTAGAGTTAGGACTAAGGTTATAGTACCATTAGGATTGGGGCTATGGCTGTTGTAGTAATAGTTGGGATAGGATTTGGGTTAGGGTTGTAGTAATAGTTGGGATAAGATTTGAGTTTGGGATAAGTTTGCATTAACGTTAGCAAATTATAATTTACCCCCAGTAACCTGACACACCCTTTTAAAAAATAAAATCCTATTATCGTGGCACTATCTGAAGTTGATATTGAACATAATCTCAGTTGTCATTCATAAACTAGGGAAGGCAGCACTGATACCATATTCAAAACATCATTGAGTTAATTGACTAGAGCATTAAAGTACAACCCTAAGCTTTGATGGCATTAAGTCCGTGGAGAGTACTCAAAAGCTAAAGAGAAGATTCGACACGTGCAGAATTAATCTCTTGACGAATTTGATTTTTTAATTTACCCGTCACTTATCAATACGCCTGTCTACTTCATGTCTTTTCTATATATTCCAGAGTAAATTATTACTTCTTTTTGTAAATAAAAATGATTGGCGGTATCATATGACCTCAGCCCCCTCCTACACATTAATCAAAGCAAGATATTGGCGAAACTAGGTCCTTTACTACAAATGAGATAAATTAGGGGCGGGGAGGAAGTGGGGAGGAATCACACTTTACGTATTGGTATCGGTTGATGATTAGGCTATAGATGTAGATATATTTCGTCAAATCACGTACTGAGAATATGAAATATGTATTTTTAGCGTTTGTGAGTTCTGACTAAAGGTCTCTTGTATTTCTATTAACTGACAGAAGGTCTCTGTGTTATTACTACCTGACAAAAGGTCCCTCGTGTTTCTATTACCTGACAGAATTTCCAGTGTATTTCTATCATCTGGAGAAATGTACCATTATGTTTTTCTATTACCTGATGTTAGTTCCCTGGTGTTTCTGACATGATAATAGGACACTAGGGTTTGCGTACCGAGCAAAGGGATGATCACACTATCCCTTCATATGCCGAGATTATCAAAACGTATAAACTCTACTTCATCTGCCCAACGGGTTATCCGGTCTGAAAGGATACTCAATTTTTTTTTTAAATTTTCAATTTCCAATCGATTTAAGTTGGGTAGCAAGAAAAATGGATGATAACAAAAACCTTATGGATTTTTCCAGTACCTTCTCCACCCCACTCCACCTCACCCCCAGATCCACTTTTCGAGACATCCACAACCCCATAAGAAAGAAGTTCACTTTGACAAGTTGGAATCCATCACGACAATGATACATTTCTGTTGGGCACACACACACAATAAGATCATTGTCAAGATAGGAACCCGACACCTGAGTTATGATTTTCTTTACCGTGAACTCGACATCCCACATACAAATAGGATGTAGGGGTTGGGTGGGGAGGGGTGAAAGAGACATCAACGTCTATAAATCTTACAATAACGACCTTCAGGTGATGTAATGTAATACACCTTTTGCTGTTCGTCATGCTTGAGTTGTGTTACAGACATAGCCTTGTACTTGGTGTGACGATTCTATAACAAATATTCAACCTTATATAATATAATTTTTAAAAATATAAAGCTAAAGTTTTGTTATAGAATCGTTCTCAATCAAAACGTTACGGGGTTACTTTTTTTTTTTAATTTAGCGTCTGTCTATTATATTTCTCTAACAAAGCGTAGAATGTTTTAAAACTTGGAGGTTGTTTTTTTTTTACACTTCTCATCGGTTTAATCTAAAACGTGGATACGTTAATTAATGCAGCATAGTTAGATTACACGGTCATCCGGTGGTGGATTTAGGGTCAGGCTGACCTGGATACGTCTAACGACTTCAGAAAGTTAGGGGCCAAGAACAGCTTGATTGAATCTATAGCTAATATTAATATTCGTTGTGATCGTTTTATGATAAATATTTTTTTGATATTGTGTCAGCCAAAACATCCAATAGCACAATCATTAGGATCGCTTGAGGAGGTTCAATGATACAGACTTTACTACAGAGTGAATACACTGAATGACTAAAGCTTTAAGGATTACTGGAGGACAAGCAAAGGACACAGGCTTTTAGAAATGTTTTAAGACAATCAACGGCACCAACTGTAGAAACGCTGCAAAACTAATCTCACTGAGAGGGAGGGATGTGTGTGTCTGTGTGTGTGTGGGGGGGGGGGGGGGGGGTGGTGGGTGGGAGGGGAGGGGGTATAGTTACTTGTTCCGATATATTGTAATTTCTCACATCCACACATCCACACACACACACACACTCAACATCGCCAGGGTTTGTCCGGTTGATGAAACAAATAGGATTAGGGAGGGGACTCTAGGTCGTAGTCACTAGATCAGAAGATCGGCGCCATGTTTTTACAGTTGGGATAGTAAATCCAGATCGTCACTTGGAGAAATCACACGATGACAAGTTTTTATCTATACAGGTTTAAAATGTCACACCCACTTATATTTTACATATCAAGATTTAAAATTTAACACCCACATATAATTAACATGTACATGTTTAAAATTCAACGCCTATTTATGTTTAAGGTTCTATTTGAATTAAAATGCTGTTGCATAATATATTCTTTTATATTATCTACAGTCTATAGATATTCATACATGCATATACACATAATTTTTTTCCTTAAAAGTATACATACTTATACACACTTTTTATTTTCCTTTCTGCTGTAAAAATACAAAAACCATGTTTAATTTCACAAAGTTATACAGATCTACAAAAAAATGGTCCAGTTTATTTCCATTCAGTTGAATACGTGTTCAATGGCAAGGGCATTAATTTTACCCAGCATTAAAAAAAAAGTGAAACTCTCCTTAAAAAGGATTGCTAAAGAGTAGTCGAATGTTTTCTCGCGGGCGTCAAGTTAATTTGCGCACCAATTCCGTGCGCACTCCTCGCTACTGCCAGCTCCCTAAATAGGAAACTTCAAAGGAGATCGGCGAGACTGTATACATAGAAGAAAAATTCGCGTCGAGTTTACAAGATGTGCGCACTTAAATGCACAAACAAGTGTTGTAGAATTCCCTTCAGAGTGTATATTTTGTGCTTCAGCAGAATGCAAACAATGGCGCCCAACCCACTAATGAATAACATTTCACTTTTATTATTCTAACCTATATTTGAAACATTTTTCAGATTTTAACATTTATGTTTCGAATCGTGGTAATTTTCACAGGGGAGCTGAATAAGGAATTCTTCCAAAAAAAGGGTGTGATACTTTTAAGTTTGTGGGACGAGGTGGCCTAGCGGTTGAGCGCTAGATTGCTTAAGTCTCGAGTTCGAATCCAGTTTCAGGTCAGTAGAACGTCACTTAAGTCCATCCAGCTCTGATGGGTACCTAACTAAATAAAGGCGGCTGGGTACAGGGTATCCCTTCATATGCCGAATTCACAGAAACAAGTGTTTGAAAAAAGGAACTTTGGTTTTACCTGTTTACTGTTAAGTTATTATGACTAAATCAATTTGATAAATTCAAGCGCTAAACATAATCCTATTATTTGTCATAACGTATAAGCTTGCAGTAACTTTATTTAAAAAAAAAAAAACAAAAAAAAAAAAAAACATCAATAGCCTACTAGTTCACAGTAACATTCCATTTACCGAAAAAGTCTTTTTTTTCTGGCAATGGTTTGGAGAAAGATTCCCATAAACTCTGACCTCTAGGTTCAATGTAAAAAAAATAATTCCTGACCTCTAGGTTCGATGTACATTTTTTTTCTCTGTGTACATATCCTTACAAATAACCAGAGAGCTATCCAGCTTAAAGTGGCGTCTAAATCAGCGGTGGAATCGACAAGTGGAAATTATTCATCTATACAGGATTCCCATCCCTACTTTTTTTTCTATACAGGATTCCCATCTCTCTCTTTTTTTTTTTGGGGGGGGGGGGGGGCGGCAAAAGGTCGATCGCAGGAGATGAGAGAGGTTCTGACTACGATAAAATACTGTATAGATTTTTTGTATACAAGCATTAGATTTTGCAACCGAGGGCTCTCGTCAGTAAGAAAATTGCTATTCTCGGGTTTCGTTTGCAATTTAAGTTTAAAATTTTAACATGTCGTATTAGTGATACTTGATATTTGAATACGGTTAGGGTTAATGCATGTTCTACAAGTTAAATTCTATTGTTTTGATGTAAGTTAGTGTGAGCGTCTACGGATAGTTAGATCGTAGTGTTTTAGAGATAATTAGAAAGTATTAGTGTTAAGGAGTAGTTAGATAGTTGTGTTTACTGGTAGACTAGTTTTTAAGTATTAGAGCTAACACTAACAGTGAACAGGTAGTTAGTTTAGTAGACAGTGTCAGAGTTTATGTGTAATCAACGTCCGAGTTTAAGGTTACTACAACTACAATCCTCCCCTGAAGTCTTAATCGTAGACAGTAATGCTTTAAAAAATTACCCAACAAAATTTAGTAGGCCTATAAGACCGGCATGTCTAAAAGTAGTAATATACTAGATTCGAGATCTAGAATCTAGTTAGTAGTATACGCACAAAAAGTAAGTTAAGCTTAACATTAACCTAGAATATTTTTTTACAAACAAATCAATTATCAATAAATTCCTACGACAATGTAATACATTTGTGTTTGTGAATCAGGCTAAGCTTAGACAAAAAAAATGTATTGTTAATTAGTTAATGACTTACCTAACTGTAAATCCAAAGAAAACAACAGAGAATGTAAATCCTTTAACAACAAGTGTCGAATTTGTAGGGATAAAATCAAAACATCCGGTGTCCAATGTGTGAACACAGTGAATTAATTCTCTTGCTTCACGTTACACAATCCATGCAGGGGAAGTCATCCACTCCAAGGGAGGCTATTCACAAACACAAACACCCGTAATATTAATATTTCTTTTGAGCTGTGCTATTTCCACATTTAGAAGGCAGAATTTAGACTCCGTTGTGTAATCCAATCTCACGAATATTTCATGAATTTCATCTGCAAAGATTAAACGAAGAAGTTGATTTTTTTTTTCTTAAAAAAAAAAATTGAGTTACAGGTAGCTGGTTTATTTAACGCGAACCCCTCGGAAGTTAAAATTAGACACGGTCTGACCCGGCAGCGAGAAAAAATAGGGGGCCAGTGGAGTTAGAGCGCGCGCCGTGGAATCGATACGGCGTTATTCAACACTTGCTCGACTTCTTTCCGACTATTGAAAAAATCTCTCTCGCCTACAGCGAGGGCGATTGGACACGGGGGATGTTCAAATTTGCGTTCTCGTTTGACCTTTCGTGGGCGGTGAGGGAGAGGGTATCTCGGCGGAGACCCTCGCTGAATCACGCGACGAAAAGTGTTACAGTAACAACCGACCAGTTGCCGTTGATTAATTCTTTAACGTGAAATAAATGCATCGGCAAGTGGCTGTTTTACGTCCAGTGTTTCTTCCAGACTTATTTCTCCGGGGGGGGGGGGGGGGGGGTGGGGGGCACTTGAAATTATAGGGGGAGGGGGGGGGGGGGCGGTAGACTTGCTTCGAGGGAGGGGGGCGGACACTGTTAAATGTATATATTTTCTATATAAATTCCATTTCGTTCAGGGGGCGGTAGACTATTTTCATGGAAGAAACTCTGTTTACGTCAATTTTGAAGAAGGAATTATTGCGTGACACTGTCGCATAAACTACCCACACTTTACATTAAATAAATGGTGGAATACTGGATTTAATATTTTTTTAGAGCTGTCTTTATAATTGTGTAGATCAGGGGTCTCCAAACTACGGCCCGCGGGCCGGATGCGGCCCGCAAGGTCCTCTCATCCGGCCCGCGGAGATCTTTTTGCCGGAGAGGATATATTCATTGAGTTAAAGAAAACATTTGCTGATTATAACTTGGACAGTAATTCATTTAGATTTTTTTTTATCGGAGGGAGGGGTGCGAACTTGAAATTTGTATATATTTCTATATAAACTATATTTTGTTAAGTGGGGGGGTGGGGCGGTTGACGGTTTTTTTTTTTGGGGGGGGGGGGGGGAGGGCTCCATAACACCGAGGATATGCCTTGAAGAAACTCTGGCCCCCGAACTGATATTTGATAGTCAATGCGGCCCTCGGTCTTAAAAGTTTGGAGATCCCTGGTGTAAATCATTAAATGGATTAGTGAGTCGGCATCGTAGTATCGCGGAAGTAAAAAAAAAATATTAAAAATTTATGACAAGTTTGACATGTTTATCTAGTGGCGTAGCTAGGTGGTGCGTAAAAAGGGGAGAGTTGGGGTGGGGGAGGGGGGTTCAGACCCGGGCTTCATGCTTAAATTAAGTATATAAAATAAAGTAGCGTCCATATAATAAGTCGGCCCATATAATTATAGTATGTTGTATATAATTAAAGTGCGAGTCTTCCTTGCTATTGACTGCGTGTATTCGTGTATTAATTATTTAACAACATAATTTTTATACCAATTTAGCATTAATTTTCTGTTGTGTTGTAAGCGCTTTATAAGAACGGTGGATGCTATGCAAGTTGAGGTTACAAAAACTTTACCTTGAAAGAAACACGTCTCAACTCTAAGCGTTAAATTCTAACTCGAGAAAAACAAAACTTTAACTCGAGCTAAGATAAACCTGATCAAATTTTAACAAAACAACCCCGCACCGTTTACGGCGCTATTAAAACGTCTATCACAAGAATTAACCCGACAAGACCGTACAAAAAAAAAAAAAAAAAAAAAAACGCACGAGAAAACAGGTAAACCATTTTCGTTTTACCTGTACCCCAGTAACAACCTTCTCCGGTGTAGTATAAATGTGGGTGGAAGTGGAGAAATGAAGGGGGGGGGGGGGTAAATTCGACGGTCACTTAAAACATTTAAAAACGCATTACCCTTGTTATGAGGATGAAAGGGTTTCTGTTCATCAAGTCAACAGTTGACTTCGACTTCCCCGAGGGTTTGTAAATAAGCATGACATTAAGGCTATTGTCGTCACGAGAGGTAGGGGGGGGGTAAGGCCGCACGACGGGAGCACTAACCGAGCCAAGTGGCGAAAACAAATTAGGCTCGAGTGGTATTGTCGTACGACTACTTATATTACACGCGTGTTTTCAAAAAATAAATATTGGCTACCCAAAAGGTGATGTTTACTGAGGGATTAGCTTTTAAACAGGGTGTCTGGGGAAGGGTAGCTACGGGGACAAATTTTTTTTTTAGAAGTTAATATTTCGTACGGTGTCTTGGCTGTGGAACTTGATAAGGGTAAATAATGAAGACATAATCAAAATGTTAGGAATGACTGTGCATTAATATTATATGTTTGTCGACCATATCAAATTGACCTGAATTTGCTATCAGTTTGTGAACAAATCCAACATAAATATGGTTAAACGTAAATAATATGTGTTATACGAAGTAACACTAAACGTACATACACACACACATATATGTGTGTTGGTATAATATATATATATATATATATATATATATATATATATGTATATATATATATATATATATATATATATATATATATATATATATATATATATATATGCCACACATGATATACAAATATGTGTGTGTGTAAACATAATTTGTTACATATATATATATATATATATATATATATATATATATATATATATATATATATATATATATATATATATATATAATGTATCTGCCCATATATATGAGTGTTTGCATGAAGTATCAGATGACTAGGCTATAAGAAGACCCTCCTATTGCAGGGTCACGCAACTGAAATATTTGTGGAGTATTAGCTGAATGATCATAGTGGGTGGGGAAACGCCTTAAAAAACTGCCGATATTGCGTAAGGACCAGTGTGAGGTGTTATATTCAGACATTGTTGGATATGTGATAAGGTTGTTCGAGTATAGAATTTTAAGGCAGGATGAAAAGTGAAGGGAAATTATGGAGATATAATGGTCGGTAGGGGTAGGGCAGAGTATTAGGGTTAATGGGGGGGGGGGGGGGGGTAGCGTAAGAAGGGCGAGTGTGTTCGAGTCCTGGGGGTTGTTTGGGTTAGGGTGTAGTATGTTAGGGGATGGGAGGGGCGTCAGCTTGTGGTAGTATGCATGAGTTTAGGGGAGGAGGGTGTAAGCGTTAGGGTGGAGGGTGTTGGAGTAAGGGTGGATGGGCGTGGTGGCTTTGGGGGTAGAATAGAAGAATGATAGTAGTAACGTAGTGAACATTTGATATCGGGGTGTGGTTGAGGGAGGTGTAACATGAGAGTAAAATAATGCTGCCGTTGCAGGTTGGTGAAATATGCACATACAGAAGGTGGTGATGATGAATGTGAATAGGATTGACTGAAAATGGTAGTAGGGGAAGGGTGGGTGATGGGAGTGGTAGAGCTGATGGTAGTGGATGAAGGAAAAGAGGAGTGAGAGTTACAGAAGGGAGTGGGAAGGTGAGCTTTCACATTGTATGCACCACACAGGTTTCTGTAAACTTCCTATTTGAAGAATGAGGAAACAGACCACTCCCATCACCGGGAACAGGTTCGGGACCCGGCTAGACAAGCATTTATCACATTGAACATATCCCCATTCAACTAGAATTCCAATGTGTGTGTATAGATACGTGCAAACAGTTAATGATGTTAAAAGGTGCACCGACTGGTTTTTTTTTTGTTTCTTCTCACGTAAGCTAACTCGTGGGCGTATGAATCGCTAGATCGGACCAATGAATGAAGGCTTGGTCAGGTGGGTTATACACGTACGGCTACGCACATAAAACGAAAGGATTACTTTTTAAATACATTTTTTTTTCATTCGTACTTTACAAACCTAATCGACGTATATTTTTTTTTCTTTACAACCGTTTACCATCAATGTCACCAAAAGTGGTAGAGGTTCTTATCGAATGTTTACATTTGCTCGTTATTAGTTGACTCTCGTACGAGTTTATTTCAGGTAACTCAGTGCCACAGTTTCCTCCCTGTACATAAAAAAAACTACTGTCTATGGACGAACCGTGTGTCGAGTGTTTGATTATGGTTGTGTGTCAAGAGAAGTAGTTTCTAGCCGTGGGTTTACGCTTATGTAGGGGAATCTTAACCAAAGGCTCCCATTTCTAGCGAGTAGTTAAAAAGTTATTTACACTACGTATGTCTATTGACATTATGAAAAGTTCATACGTGGAAATTTAGTCGAGCTTTAAGCAAGCCGGAACTAGAATTTTGAAAATATTTAACACTTTTTTCAAATAAATTAGGAACTTTTATTTTTCTAAAGTTGAGCAATAAATATTACATTAGAAAATATTTTCTCATAATTGCTGTTATAATTTCCATCATGTTTGTAGCATAAAAGAGTCCTTAATTTCAATATTAATCAACACTATTAATTTATTTAAATAATTTTTAGACCTTACTTATGCTTTTAAATTTACAGTCTAAATTTATTGTATAGTGTTAAAAACTGTAACTCCAATCGTAGAAAAATATTTTTTTAAAAATAATTTTTGAGAAAACATTGATGACCACGTGTGACCCGCGGACCGCTGGTAAATTAAACCACGCTGATTTTCACCTTTGATAAGCTGCCCGCGATGTATCCTTGCCATAAAGACCGGGTTCATTCCCCACCGTAATTAACGGGAATTAACTTGACCCGTGAACAAAAGCGTAATTTACTTCAAACAGAATGTGGCGAGCTTTGCACGTCGCTAATGAAAGAAGGGGCACTGAGGGGATGAACGTAACACGAAGCCTCTTTCTCGGAGTCTTATATCAAAGCGAGGCTGGCCATGTATAGCAAAGCGAGCCTGGTCTCTTAGATCAAAGCGAGGCTGGTCTATATTAAAGCTAGGCTGTATACAGAGGCGTAGCGACCCCTCCCGGCGCCCGGAAACAAACTTTCGATTTGCGCCCCCCCCCCCCCTCGAACTTTCGATTTGCACCCCCCCCTCAAACTTTCAATTTGGCGCCCCCCTAAGGTCGGCGCCCGGGGACATATGTCCCCCCCCCGCCCCCCCCCCCTTGCTACGCCTCTGGCTGTATATTGTATTAAATAGAGGTTGTCCTATTATATCAAAACTGCTGTCCTGGCATATCAAAGCGAGGCTGCTTGGTATTAGTATAACGAAGCGAACTTATACTAGTGTATCAAAGCTATGTTGTACTAGAATCTAGAATATCAAAGTGCGGCTACATAGTATTTTAAACGAGGCTGTATTGTAACTTTTTAAAAATAAGTGTCAAATTTAAAACATCTAAGATTCAACGTATCGAATAAGCAGCCTCTATTTGTGTTTGTATGCTGATAAACTATATAAATCTATAATATGAAAGTGTGTATCAGTTTTACCCTAACCCTGTAAGGTACGTTCATAAAACTATACATATTTCCCCACTAGCCATTGTGCTAACTAAACTTGCAGGAAGAAATATTTTAAATATTTTAATTTTGTATCCACCCCTTCCATTCCGTCCACCCCCCCCCCCCCCCCGCAAACGTTTCAATGCCAAACTAGCCTTAACTAGCCGAGCATCGTACTTGAAGAAGTAGAGAGCAAATGAAATCCATTTTTATGTCCTGCAATTACCATTTATATGAAGTCTTGAACTTGAGCATTACGGAACTAAACGAATAAATAAAATAGATTCTTGAAATATTAAAAAAGAATAATTGGCCTTTGACGTGTCATTTTTAATACGGTATTTATTTTTGTTAATCTTTATATAATCCTCTTTAACTCTAAGACTCATTAAACAAACAAAAAATCTCCTGCATAGACGTTTATAAAAATTGTTTCGAACATACGGTCTGCACCACCAACATTAAATCAGAGAATCAAACAACACTAAAAAACATACCAGACTCGGCCATGCATGCAATGTTTGACTATACAAATACTTCTCTCCCTTGAACCTGCTATTGCAAATTAAAAATAACTTCACACTGAATGCCTGTTGGATAATCTCCCTCGCCTTACGGCTCGGTCTATAACTGGATGTCAATCCCAAGAATTTCCTCACTGAACTTGGAACTAGAATTTTTTTTTTAAATCACCGCACTCGAAAACATTTCTCACGGAGCTGTGAATGGATCTTTTGTCCAATCAGCAAACAGCCCTACAGCTCGGAGCGTCGGCCTATTTTGTTTATAATCCCCGGATTAAAAAAGGGGGAATGCAGTGGGGGGTGATTGGTGAGGTCGATAGTGTGTTTGAGTCCCGTTCTCGAAGGCTCTGTTTGCTGTGTACGTCTGTTTGTGTGTGTTCCTGTCACGTCAGTTTTGTAATGGTGTGTTGACGTGTTTCGTAATGGTGTATTGACTGTTTCGTAATGGTGTATGGACCTGTTTCGTAATGGTGTGTTGACTGTTTCGAAATGGTGTGTGGACCTGTTTCGTAATGGTGTTCTGACTGTTTCGTAATGGTGTGTGGACCTGTTTCGTAATGGTGTGTTGGCCTGTTTCGAAATGGTGTATGGACCTGTTTCGTAATGGTGTGTTGAACTGTTTCGTAATGGTGTGTTGGCCTGTTTCGTAATGGTATGCTGACTGTTTCGTAATGGTGTGCTGACTGTTTCGTAATGGTGTGTTGGCCTGTTTCGTAATGGTGTGTGGACCTGTTTCGTAATGGTGTGTGGACGTATTCACGAATACCAATTGACCTTTTTAAATGTTCTTGGGGATATAATATTTACTCAAGTGAACTTACTACATTGAAACTCATTTCGGATCATGTCCGATAATAGACTCATCCGAAAATAGGTGTGTTAGGTTGTTAGTAGTATTGTAATCTTGATTAGTTTTATGGCTAGAAATTAGGAATAAGCGTATGGTAGGAATGGGGTAGGGTTATGGTTAGGATTACCCTGTGTGTGTATTTCAGTTAACTAACAGTATCTAAACATTTAATTTTTAAAGTAGATTCTATTATCAGAGACTTGAAAAAAAAATCCTCCCCCACCTGATGTCAACTAGTGTGTGTTTATGTTACGCCCATTTAGTATATTTAATGGTGTGTAGGCCTATTCACTAATAGAAACTATCCTTTTCAAATTTTATTGTTGATTTGCACTCTAGCGGGCGTAATACACTAAACCTTATTTCAACATCCCCATACAAATTCAAGAATGCGTTCAGAGGAACTAAAGATGAGGGGGGGGGGTGACCTCCCCTAGCTACACTTAGTTATATAAATTGTGTACCTGGGATGCGGTATTAAGACGCTGAAATGGGCGCCGAAGTTTGGAACTTAATCCCTGTAGTACACGCAATATGATACTGAAATATTACCATATAGACTTAAAATAATTCTGATGATTAAAGATACCGATGTCTTATAGTAGACCTTTCCAAAAAAATTTTTTTAAGTTGTTAGTAGTACTGTAAACTTAACTAGTTTTATGGTTAGAAATCAGTGTTAGGTTTATGGTAGGACTAGAGTTGAGTTAAGGGTTAGCATTCACTTTACCCCGATTAGCAAGCCATATGTGCATTTAGTTTAGTTAACGACCAGTAACATAACACCATTTTTAAAGAAGATTCTATTATCGGACACTGGTATAAAAAATCCACCCATTTCTAATACCACCCGCAGTCTCTGATTTCTTGATTTCAATGATGGTTTGTTTGTGGGACGACGAAGGTCACGTGTTCGGGTCCCGGTTATAAGGTGTGACTGTAGGACGTCCATGAGTCCACTCAGCTCTGATGGGTACCTGACTTACGATGGCGAAAATAAAGGTGGCTGGGGATAGTGCTGCCCACACCATCCATTTCATATGCTGAGGTCAAGAAACATATGAACTCTACTTTATCTGCCAAATGGATCGCTAGGTCTAAAAATAAATATATTTTTTTAAACAATGGTTTGTCTGATTCATTTTCATTTTACAAGACTATCCTTAAGCCTGGTATACAATTATTTTTAAATTGACTGAAATTTTACATCAGTTTTCACTTTCAGCACTTCGAACGGGCCATCACTTGAACGGGAGTGGTTCTTGTTAAGAAACGAATTAGACAATTTACATTTCAATTTGAACACTACTGCAGGGTACCCCTGCAACTAAATGAGAATCTGACTAGGGGAAGAGGGTGGGGGTGGTTGTTTGCGTGGTTGTTTTCGAACCAGTAATTCAATTTCGGTCCAATAGTGTTAGAGCTGCTTAAAGCGAACTTGTTCCAAAAAACCGGAACTGTGACGTGAATTGTAATTTAATTTCCAACTCGAGGCCAGCCTCGAGAAGATAGGATCTGAGTTACGAGTTTGTGACCTTGGTGAACTTGATGGGCGGGTTTAAAATAAAAGAGAGAAAATATAGAGGCGGTGGTGATAAAATGGCAAGATTTAGCTTGGGAAATGGTGTGAATTTAACGTCTTTTAAAGGCGAATTACAAACAAATCAGAAAAAAAATTATATAATGCAAAATACGGATTAAAACCACAACCTTATGCAGTGCTTTATAGTAATATCTATATCACCCCTATTCCATACAATACGATTAAAAAAAACAATGACCCCTTGCAAGCACTTCATGTGACAACATGTACTTGATCCTACGTACACTCATAAGCAAATAAAGTGCAACCTCTTCAACAGGTAAAGCTTGAAGATCGTAACACGAAGGTAACTGTTGTTTTATTACCTGTCATAGCCTTTGGTGATACTAAAAAAATTATTGTGTAGATAGTCTTACAGTTATTTGAAAGGTATCAATGTACATCTAGATAAGGGGGTTTAGGCCTGCTAGTTAATGATATTTTGTGTTCATTTTCATGACTTAAATTATCAATATTTTCTCTGGACATAGTTTGAATCGTTAAGCGTTTTCTTAAATTTAAAAATTGCTTTTGTTTTTATCGTTTGGAGATTAGCAGGTACGCATAAAAAAATGTTTTCGAATTATCATTTGGGTTAGAGAGGGGAGAATCACATATATAATATTCATCGTCTAGAGAGTCTTGAACTCTTTAAAATCATAGTAATAATTGTAATGAGAGCGGTGTAATCGCTCCCTCTGAGTGATTTATAATGACAGTGGCGCCTATCTAAGCGAATATCGTCATTCAATTAAAACATTTAAAAGTCTGGCTGATTGCGAATCAAACTAGAATGAAGTATCGGCGCCTTTCTATGCACGCTGCGTTACTCCTAATAAGAAAACACGGCAACACCCCTGCCTATGACTTGTATAAACAGACATACGACATAAACACAACTCACGAATTACATAACTAGAATAAAAGTGTAAAGTTTACAACCGAAAAATACATACGAATGACTTGTCAAATTTTTGTTTTGGTTATAAGAATACGCGAGAAAATTTCTCGAACCGTTTTTCAATAGTTCCTAAATTGACGAGCTTAAGGCCGAGTTATTATTTGTGTGGACGATCCTGTCCATATTGACAAGCGGATCCTGGCGGAGATTTTCACGTGACGTGCCTCCCCCTCCCCCCCCCCCCTTCCCCATCAGTACTGGACCACGGATCGCCGTTGTTTACATAAGTTTTTGTAACGTCTTTAAGGACAAGGTGACATAGTACTGTTGTAGAACAGCATCACAAAATATCAATACACGCTTTTAAAAAAAAAGATTATAATTGTGTAAGTGCTTTTTTTAAAAATTGCATTCTACTTCTCTATTAGATTTGATAACCCAATTATAAAACCGTTTTTGTCACCGTTGTGACAAAATGCTTATGTAACCACGTACCTGCGTCGTGAACATGGCACTGATACACCCAAAGCACGATCGATTTCTTTCAGACATTTTTCTCCAGGTGGGGGGGGGGGGGGGGGGGGCTTAAAACTTCGGGGGTGAGGGGAGGACACATGTTTAAAAACATATCTATTTAAGTGTATTTTTCTATTTCGTCTGTGGGTGGGGGAGGTGGAGGGGAGGAGGCAGATGCGTGATAGAAACTACACTTAAACTCGGTCTTAGCTTTCTTATTTGATTTAATTTTATTAAGGCATTTTTTAAAATATTATTACTCCAGTTAATTATATCAAATTACACTTCCCTATACGCTTCATTATTAATTTACCACGGTTGTTCCATTAATAATGCATAATGATTATCCCATTTAAAAAAAAAAAAATCTGCACGACGCATGCGCAGGCAGTGTTTACATCTGCCATTTTGTGTGACCCAAAGCTCAGACAACTCTCGCTGCTAACATGACGTCACGGACCGGATGGAACAGTTTTGGCATCCAGTCACCTGTTCACTGGAGCGTGTTAATTTGACAGAAACTGTCGGGGCGCTCTGAGACGGAGCTTGTTAAAAGAACACTACAAGTGTCTGATTCAAGGGGATGGAAGTGTGGGGTGGGGGTGGATTCACAGCCATGCATTTCTTCGTCGAGAGGTTCTCAAACTGTTTAGACCCACAGTGGCACCATTTCATCAATGTGCTCGTTTTATAGATTTTTACATACATGTTTGTTTCAGTTAATGACGTTTCTCTCAGAGGCGTAGCAAGGGGGGTAGGGGGGTACATATATCTTAGGGCGAGGGAGGGGCATGGAGGGGGTGTCGGGAAACAAATACTGAGTGAGTAGTGGACATGAAGGGGATGGGACGGGGGAGGGGGTGGTTTTGATGAACACAAAAGCAGGTCATTTTTATTGTGAAGTGGGTTTTCTACCGAGGGCGTCTATTCTAAAAGCTCATTTTAGCTGCAGTTTTGTATTATACATGTAAAAAATAAATGGGGGGGGGGGGAGGGGGGGGGGGGGCGCCAAATTGAAAGTTTGTCCCTGGGTGCCGGCAAGGGTCGCTACGCCTCTGGTTTCTCTGGACTCGGATTTTAGAACCTTCTATACATAATTAATGTAATAAAATTACATCTTACTATAGAAAATTATTAAATGAAAAAACAAAAAAATGCCCCTCCTCCCTAAATAATCGCAGATCTCTTAAATTTAAACATATCTATAACTTGACAACTTGAATTAACTTAAAGTAAACAAATGCTAAGAAATCAAGTAAATATTGGGTTTCGCCAATCAATCACCACAACTCCTGGTAGTGGGTAGACATCATTCGCCCTATTTTAATATGAATATTTATAGCCATAAGAACGGCTACTCGTCTTGTGGTATTTTATTATTACCCTCCCCTACCGAGCACACTGCCGTGTTGCTAGTTCCATATTTAGTGGGCCAATCAACTGGCCAGGCTGGGGCTAGCTCGAGTCAACGGATGTAATCGATATTAAGACAATGTGGGTGGCATGCTAGCTTAGACAATCAAAAGGAAGCAATAAGAAAGCACATTACTCAATGTTAATATTTTAAGATCTCGTAGGGGGAAAATGGTATCCGACAGCTGTCACTAGACATTTGATAGCATTAGATTCTTTTACCTAAATTTTACGACAAAGTCAATGTGCAGTGAGAAAAAAATCATACTGCTAAACATAACATAAATACTTCTTTTCAAATGTGGTAAAATTATGTATTTGTCACTAAGCTTTTGATAGCATTATATTTTTTTCCTAAATTTTAAGATAAATAAGTCACTGTGCAGTAAAAAAGAAATCATAATGCTAAATATAAATACTTCTTTTCAAATGTGGTAAAATTATTTACATATTTTTACAAGTGAAAGAGTGTGGAAAGTATTAACAAAGGATCATGGTTTTCTTAAGAAATATTTTCTAGCTATTGTTTCACGTAGCGGGTTGTGGAATCGACGAAACAGAAATCGATACCACACCATAGTAGGCGTTGTTGTTGCTCTTTTGTATTCGGACTTTCCCGTTCCGACAACGCAGCGCCCTCGCTCGGTGTCAGGCGATATCGGTTTTTTTTTAAAATGTCTCTCCGGCCACGGACCAGTGAGTATTAGCTTTGTTGTGCCACGTGATGCGGACTTCAATGGCGGCTGGCAGATGGACTTAATTTCCTGATGAGAGGAGAGATGAGGGAGGGGCATGGAGGGGGTGTCGGGAAACAAATACTGAGTGAGTAGTGGACATGAAGGGGGTGGGACGGGGGGGGGGTGGTTTTGATGAACACAAAAGCAGGTCATTTTTATTGTGAAGTGGGTTTTCTACCGAGGGCTTCTATTATGACGGTCACGAGGCGTCTGCTGGAAATAATCTTAGATTGGGATGCGCGAGATTATCGAGCGGACAGACGGTCAACGTGGTCAGCGTAATGGCCGCACGTGGGGGTGTTAGTGGAGTCATTAGTGTAGGAATAGCAGACGCGAACTGCGAGGCTGTCGTTTGACTGTGGACGTGAGATCGGACGTGTGTCGAGGCGGGTGGCGAGGGGTGGCGCCACGTGTTTACAATAGAAAATTACAAATTGAGGCTGACACATTTTTTCCCCACTCATTTAAATATTTGGACACATTCAAAGCGCTGGACTGCTAATGCTTTGAATAAGCCACGTTTTTTGTGTGGGTGAATAATAGGTAGCGACGCTCATTAATTTAAAAAGTGTCAATTTTTTTAGTCTTGATTACACGTATACTAAACGAAACGAAAGACCCATTTACCACTAATAATTTGAATATTACCGTATGGGGGAGGGGACTATTGAATGTGTAGAATAAGTATATCCTTTAATTCTTACAAGCTTGGTAGTAATCAAGGGCTGTTTATCATTTCATGACCAAACCAGGTCTCATTTTTTTAAAATAAATGTATAAATCACGAGGAATTCACTTTGCGATTAGTGACAGTAATACATAACATCCTGGCATTAATTGGTAGATGATGATGTGTCATACATACATGCCACTAATAGAAAATATATATTTAAAAAACCTAGCATTGCCAATTAGATCTGTGAATAAAGTTTTTGTGTGTGTGTTTAGAATTGAATTACTTAATCATTAGAAAAACTAGATTTCTATTTCTTTATTTTTGAATATATATATATATATATATATATATATATATATATATATATATATATATATATATATATATATATATATATATATATATATAAACACAAATTTTATCGGTTATTTTGGAATAATTAATAATTAAGTTTTATTTTTCTTGAAAATATAATTTTTTTAAGAGGGGGGGGGGGCGTCAGTCCCTCAACACACCCTAGTTATGCCACTTCTGTGTAAAAGTGTGTGACGTGATAGTGGTGGTGGGCGAGAGGGGGGGGGGGGGGTCCTGACGCTGTAGCTTTCAACACGAGTACACAAGGTGTTAACAATTGATTACCCCACGTGGGGTCGTTGAACCCTGACACCGTACCTGGGATCGATTCACCTGGCACGTCCGGCAGCCGAGGGTGCAGATGGGCTCGTGGCGCCCTCGAAGGTAATTAGTGGCCCGTGGAATAATATTGTTCCAGTCTGTAGTCCGCTGCTAGGCGGCTGATTAACGAGACTAATTACATCGCTGCGTTTGGTGTGCGGTGTTGATGTTCTAAACGTTAGACTAAAGCGCATATTTGTTCGTAAGGTGCTTGAACAGGTTTTTCTCTTACGAAAAACAAATGACTAGTTAAAATTTTGATAGTGTGCATTTCACCATACTCTCGGAGCGTATTTTAAAGTAAAGCTATTGAGTGAAACACGGTAGGTGTGACAGAGTACTGAATCAACCATCGTCGTATTCGATGATATCGGTTTGTTATTATCTATATATCGGTAATATGCATACTCAACATCCTGGCTTTATCCCTGATCCTACCCGTTATCCTTACCATAATCCCGGGCCTAATAACAATACGGACAAATCCCCCCGATCCGATACTGAATTGTGTTTTCGACGTTGTAATAACACCCGTAATGCCTCTAATACTGGTGGATCTCAACTTAATTACCCCAGCAAGGAGCAAGCATCATGGACTTGTAATGATAGCTTTACAGGGCATTCCATTTCTGTTAGGGATAGCGTAATGTTTTCATAGATTTTAAGCCAAGGCGAAAACGACATTTTTAGTGGTTAAAAAAAAGACATTTTAAATCATGGTAAAATGACATTTTAAGTTGTGGTAAAATGAAATTTTAAGTCGCGGCAAAAAAAAAAAGACACCTTAAATCAGGGTAAAATGACATTTTAAGTTGTGTTAAAAATTACATTTCAAAAGGAATTTTGCATACCTCATCGTGAATGATAATTTTTATAGTGTCGAGGTGGGGAATACTTTAGCAATTGGTTCTCTTCTTCTTCTTCGTTCTTAATTTTTAGTGTTGGAAGGGATCGAGCTTTTGCCGACTCGACCACGCCTCCAGCACAATTAAGGATACGTGTCAACTGGTTATGCGCCAGCAAGTGGTTAAAATACAGGTAAATTACATAAGAAAGTGAGAGATAATTACTTTTAAATATTCAATTAAATCAAAATGTGTTTAATTTATTGCTTAATTTTTCACAATTTGAGAAAGATTAAGAGGAAACTCTAATTGAAATCCCACAAGGAAAGGGGAAATTAGGTAGGTTAAAGCAAACTTGGAAAATGTCAGCTGTCAGTAAAGCAGAAGCAGCTGGAATGTCATGGACCCAACTTGGAGGAATCGCCTAGAACCGAATACGATGGAGAGGTGTGGTTGCGTCCCTATGCTTAACAAGGGGTCCACAGGAAAGATGATGGTGGTGATGAATAGGAAAATACCAGTACTGTTTCAATCATTCCAATGCTCAATTTCAAAAACAGAAACAATTTTTGTGCTGCTCATAAAAACGCGATCAAATTCACTTTAAAAGACCATCATAAGATTTCGTTCATCAATATCACAATCATGAATATGACCCCCCACCCCCTCCCCTCCATTTTATCTCTATCAACTAGTACTGATTTTCTTTTTTAATAGAACGACATTGCAACGAAGGTCACATTTTATGCGGGCCATCGATTCGACAACGTTTCCCTATGCATGTGGCCTCGTATTGGATAATCTTATTCCGTCATTCGATTACTTCCGTTCGCACGGGCCACAACCCAAACAGAGGCGCCGATCAATGCCCTTGTGCTGCAGCTTCCCCCGACAAGAATATGTTGGCGTTTTGGCTTTAATCAATTTCCACGCAATGAATGGGGAAAAAAACAACTCCTTCATGCTGAATTAGGGATGACAAAGTTTTCGCTTGTAAGAGATATTGATCGTAGATAGGAGTGTATCACCGTTCGTTAAGTCATCCATGAACAAGTATGTTTACTAATATGTGTAGCACTTCAGCGTAGTGTGTATACATTGTAAGTAAGTAAAGTTCATCTTTGGTAAAGTTCCCTGTTTGGTAAAGTTCCCTCTTTGAACCTGACAGTGCTTGGGGCAAGCGAAGTAAAGTTCACCTGTTTTTTTTTACTCAAAAAAAAAAATAGATGGCGTGGTTGAGCGGTAGTATGTATTAACTAACCCCGAAAGCTTCCAGTTCTGTTCACGCCCTATACGTCCATGAGTCGACCCAATTCAGATGGTTACCCGACTTTTGTCGGGGAAGGTAAAGGCGTCTGGGCATATTATTTTATTCATGCATGACCTTGCTTCTAAGCCTTCAAACGCCAAGGTGAGAGAAACAGGAAGTCTTCCTCGTGTGCGCCATGGGTCATTGGGCGTCTAGGGGCATTCTCATTTAAACCATTAAAAATGCAAGCTAAGGTATATAACAAAACCAAAAACAATTTAATTAATAATTTTTAAAAATAACATACGTACGCGATATATGTGTAGCAACCAAAACGAGTTGTTGAAATATTCAGCACACGCGAAAGTGCGTCGCTTACTCAAAAAATTAACGCAACAACTAGCACACAAATGAGAGCTAATGTAAAAAACAAAAACAAAAAAACCACAAAAAAAAATATATAACGTACATTCGCGGTAAATGTCATCGGTTTTAGGTTCTTGGAGGACAATGTAACCCTCGTGACCTTTCGCTAAAAAAAACAACTTCCAGTGAAAGTTCAAATTGTCGACATCCGGGTTGTCTACGGCTCATGTCACGGAGACATGGGCGCAACGACTTTTACGGTATTTAAACTGACCAATCAAACGCTTTGGAGCTTATCTAAATAGACTTTTATAATATGTTTAAACTGCAATTTGTTTATTTTAATGTTAATTCTTTAGCAGTAATGTTAGTACGACAATTTTTTAACACTTCTCTCTATCAAATGACCCTTTAAAAAACAGGGGTTATGGGATTCTTAAATATTATATAATTTTGTTTAAGAATGTTAGGGTTGGTTAGAACTAGGTTATTGCTACATGTTAACATAAGGTTTCGGCTTATGTTTTTTTTTTCAAACAATTTTAGATTTTTGGTTTGCAACTAGCAACTTAACATTGAAACACTGTTACAAAAATATTACTATCTCAACCCCACAATTCAACACACTTGTAAAAAATATTTTCTCACACTCACATTTTCAGACATTCTCTTAAAAATGACTCTCCCAAGTCCACAATTTACAAAACTCTATATACCAAATACCCTCCCACCTTCACAATTTACAACACTCATGTAAAAAAATTCTCTAACGTTAATCCGTGTGTCGGTAAAGTGTCTATGTCACTTGTTATTAAAAATTAGTAGTTTTCTCTTTAGAAAAAAAAATCAATAAGTTTAATCCTATCGAACAGAAACTAAACCAAAACTGCCTCTAAGCAAAACTCAGATTTTGAACATTTTTGTTAGTAAGGATTGTTTTACTTTGTGTTGAAGATCCCAGAGAACGGACGACCAATGCTATTAGCAGCTAAACCGATTGATGGGCGTAGGTACCCTACGTTAGTTCCCTGAAGTTTTACATCATTACTCAGTCGTTTTATGGTTAGTATTAAAATTTTTGTTCAAGTTCTAAAATACTTGAAACTCCTAAGTATGACAAAGGGGGTATCTAATATATTTTATAACATAGCTGCTCCGGTATTAAAATCGAATCCTTACTCCTTATCCTCAGTGTTTCTTCCAGGTCGAAAAACGTCTAACGCCCCCCCCCCCCCCCTTTCCCGAACGAAATAGAATTTTAAAGAAAATATATACTTTCACCAGAGTCTGCTCCCCACTCCGATAATTTCATGCCTCCCCCCCCCCACCCCCCGGAGAAAAAACTCTGTAAGAAACACTGCTAACCCTGACCAAATTCTAGAGTCATAAACTAAGCTCTGACCATAACCATAGCGTAAGCCAAAGCTCTAGACGTGATCCTAGTTTTAACTCATGACGATAATGTCAGAAAAATACATGAGCAATATTGCCCAGAAGGTTACTTAAAAGAACAACACGTTAAATGACCAAACTGCACACACGTTGAGCTTAAATATAAATTGTGTGTTTAATTAGCGTAAAGGTTGTAAACAAAGCAATCAACACACTGGACTCTATTACCATCGAAGTCTTCTATGAGTCATGGCCCCGGGGAGAGAATGTGTGGCCAGTACAATACTCCGCCGCCCTCTAAACCCTCGCCTTAATCCTTAAAAGGTCTCAGCCCTTGTTTGAGTCTCGAGTTCTGCGTCTCCTTACAAGGCTAATCTAAGAAACTCCGAATTTTCTTTACGAGAGTTTTTTTTTATATTTCTTTTCAGCGTGTACCCCAGATCTTGAGAGTGTATCGAGGGTTTAGCGTAGATTACGAGACATTTAAACAGCAGACACTTAAGTAAATATTTTCCACATACCAGTTGTGTGTGAAGTAATAAAAAGACTTCACACATCATTAAATAGACGAAGGCTGGTGAAATAAGGAGTGGTTAGGGAATGGGTACACTCTACTGTACTGATATTCTTTCAGTGAATGTTTATGTTGAGTTTTGAGCTCATTGTTGTTGTTTTATGTTATATTGTATGTCTGTAGCATCACCCCATTCCTCTACACGCATACACAACACATGCGTGTAGCTCATCACACACATACGGGTCACATAAAGATTATACCGACTTGTGAAGCACACGTACAAATAGACATTTAACGTTCAACATACCAAAATGTCCAAGACACACACACACAAATACATCGAAGCACCATACTTATCTCTTCAGCTTAGCACACATACATACACACGACACATACACATCACACTAAAATTATACATACAGACACACACTAATATTACACATCATATACACCACGCATACACACCGCACTATTACACATACATACATATCACACTTACACATCAAACCTAAATTACAAATATATACACACACTTAATTTAAACATACCTACACATTACACACATGCATACCTCATGAACTTTCCTTATGCTCTAATCGTTACGTAAAACAAAATAATTGTCGCGAACACGGCAAGCTATGGGAAAAGCGGTTCACTTAAATGTATTGAAAAATCGAAAATCTTAAGGTGGAAAGAGAAATGTATGTGTTTGTATCCGTGTACAAAATACAGTGTGTATTTGTGTATGTATGCTGGCAGAGGGCAGAGAGAGAAACAGAATGAGATAAATTGAGTGACACGAACGAGGTTAAAACTTAATCTTTTTTTTTTCTTTTAAATCGAAAAGATTTATTGCTTTATTAAAATTCAGGATTACAGAAACGATTAATCACTGGCCAACTTCAGCATCTACGAAACTGTTTCATACCTTTTTTTTTCTTTTTTAGGACATTACCCCCCCCCCCCCCCCCCCTCCCCTCATAATTTTGCACCCTTCCCCATACTCTATACTCTATAGCAGGGGTTCACAACCCTGCGCCCGCTGAACGATTCGTATGTGCCCGCCTCTCACTATTCGACAGAGACAAAAAAATTTCATAAACATTATTTTAAAATATGATTTATTTTCATTCATGTGTTACAGTTTTAATTTTTTTTTTTGACTGCCTAGGTTTATTAAATATGTTTAATACTTGTCCCAACTTCTCTAGCGGCGAGCAAGATTGCACTATTTACGCTAGCCTGGAACGGCTAGTGCCATAGAGAAAAGTTCCCATTGTTGAAAAAAGCGGCATATAAAATTGAATCATTTTTCTGTTCGAAATATTTATGCGAATCATTGTTTTCAAACATGAACTTAATAAAATCAAGATATAGATCTCGACTCACCGATGAGCATAGTTATGATTGTCTGCTAACAGGATTATCGTCATACGCTCCTAATTATGAAGCTCTGGCCAATGAAATGCAATGCCAAAGATCACATGGACTTTATTATATTTTTTAATTAAATGTTTTCTTTGTATTTATGTGTTTTGTTTACTTTCTTTACGTTTGTAAATACATTTCTCTGTGTGGATGCAATTTGAAAAAAAATGCCAAATAATTTTATTATTTTGAAACATTTTTGTTTATTATTTATTAATACATTATGACTATAAGAAAATAAGAAAATAAATTATGGGAAAATGACAAGTAATGGAAGGATTTTGTCGATTTCAAATAGGTGGTGCCCGCACCCTACCGATATTTTAGAATGTGCTCTAGAGTAAAAAAAAAAAAAAGGTTGGGAACCCCTGCTCTATAGTGTCAATTGTATTGACCAAAATACAAAATTTACAAAAATAATTTTTAAAGATTAGGTGCCATCATACAATAGAAATTGCGAAATTATATTTTGTAATCTGTGCTATCATGGAGTAAAAATATAAGTAGATCTACAAATTTATATATTTAAAATTACTTTCGCTTGTAAAAAAAATAAAAATTAAAAAATCAAGTAAACAAGGCGTTTTATACAATAAAAGAAAAACAACAAAACAACGCCGACTTTTGTTTATAAACCAGAAACAAATCGCCTGTTGTGTGCGAGAGTTGATTTCCCACAAATATTTGGGGCCATGTTACAGTGGCATTTCTCACCCTATCACTTGTGTAATACAATCTTTGCACTTAATCACCAATCAAGTCGGCAGACAGTTATAAACGGTTACACCGGACGTGGGGGAGGGGGTGTTGAGGGGGGATGTTTGTTCCTTGACGAAGTGGTGGAGGTGACGCCAGGCGATTACAAAGTCGAGATCACGTGATTAATAAATAACTGTGAAATGCCGTGCAACTGGTCTGAGGTCGTGGGGTTCGTTTGAAAACTGAGGGGGGGGGGGGGGGGTAAGGGGGGTGAGGGGTGGGTCGGTGCGGCGTTAACATACATTAATGAGATGGATGTAAAATAACGAGGTGTGCGGGTCGCTGGGAGGTTTGGGGTGGGGGGGGGGGGTGGATAGTGGGTGGTTAGCGTGATGGTGTGTAGCAGCGGGGTCATTAAGATCCGTCCCCAGGGGAGTCACTAGAGTACATCATCAGAGGAGTCACTAGTCCGTCACCATAGGAGTCACTAGTCCGTCCCCATAGGAGTCACTAGTCCATCACCAGAGGAGTCACTAGTCCATCACCAGAGGAGTCACTAGTCCGTCCCCATAGGAGTCACTAGTCCGTAACCATAGGAGTCACTAGTCCGTCCTCCAAAATAGTAACTGGGGTACATCCTTCAGAGATATTTTCTCTTTATAAAATTATCTTTTCCGTCCCCGCCCATGGCACATGTTTCAATGACTCTCGGTCGAGCCCGGGATCCGAACTCGAGACTTTCGGGTTAGCAGTCGTAAGCTCTACCATTCAACCATAAAATACCGTTACTAAAAACTAGCATGTGTTAAGGTGTGTGTATGTTGTATGTGTTAGCAGTATTGCTTCTTTCACCGGCACGGCGACTGTTGCATGACAGAAGTCAGTAACAATGCAGCACTCGCAAAGTGTAAAATTTATGAGCACTCGCACATGGACAGAGCCCCGTGATCTGATTAGGGATCTACTAAACGCGAGCGATGGATTACAGCCCATGTGGAGTAGAGCCCGGTGCTCCCCTCCCCCCCCCCCCCCCCGCCCCTCACGTTGTTTTATTCACGAGTTCTGTACCAGGGCTATTTGTACGTCGGGCTCTCACGCTATTGTAGCACACGAAGGAAGCTCGTCCGATTTGGTGGTCCTGGTTCATGGTATAAAAAAAATTTAAAATATTTTTTTTTCATTAAAACACATAAAGATGTCATGAATTTCTAGAGTAAAATACGACAAGTCCACTCTTTAAATGCTGTACCCCATGTGGCAAGATATAAGTTTCATAGAGGCTACACTAAAGAAAAATCAAAACCAAAATATCCCACTGCTTTCCTGTAAATAAAGCATTTTAAACACTAAGGTCCTGCCCTTATGTGGTATTCAGTGTTTATTTCAGACTTTTTTCTCTCTCTCTCACCCCCCCCCCCCCACTCCCCACTTTAACTTTCGGGGGAGGGGGGGAGTACACTGGATAAGGTCGTCATTCTCCAGCACCCCACCCCCGAATAGATGCCCGAAAGAAGCTTAGTTCATAGTGTGGGGTTGTCCGATATATGTATTTAAATGGTTGGGATTAAAAGCCCGTGGTCAACTGATTCGGGATTTCGGTATCGAAATCGGCGACACCGGCAATTATTTTATACTTATCCCGGGTTAATTGACTGGTATCTGAAACGATTCATGCTGTATCAAACTAGCAACATCCGCTGTCTCTAGTCCTAACTTGAAAACCCGATCGTCCTCAAGCCAAGCCTACGCCAACATAGGCCCTAATCGTCTATTGTTTCTGCTTTATATTAGATCACGTCCTTTTGTTATATCCCCAGTACAGCCGTCAGTACCATCAATCTAAGCCTACGCCAACATGCATAGGCCCTAATCGTCTATTGTTTAATATTAGATCACATCATTTTGTTGTATACCTAGTACTGCCGTCAGTACCATCAACGAATGTATTACTCGCCAACGACAAAACAACGAACTCGCCATCCGCCTTTTCCCCTTCTCCCCCGCATTAGAAACATACCACGTGACACGTGGGTAAACAAGAACATTGAGGGCTGTTTGTTTGACCTAATTTTGGCTAGTTGCTTTGGTCAGTTCCGTGGGTGAGTGTGAATATCCACAAAATTTTTTTTTTATTAAATTAGATAGCTGAGTTAATGTTTGTGTAAACAAAATGCTTTTAGGTCCAGATCTACCAACAGTAGGTTATTTGTGTTTAAAAACGAAAACAGATTTAAAAAAATGAAAAAGCAATTAATAATGATCTAGGTTTTCTAAAACATTTTCTTTTTTATAGGCGAATCTGACCTTTTAAAAATTTAAACTGATTTACTTAAGCCCACATAAAGGCCTGTATCTCAGACATTTTTTTATTGACGAAATAGATTAGAAGGACGGGCTGTCTGACCATCGGGGTACAGACAGACAAAAGAAAAAACATAACTTTAAAAATACAGGAAACGAAAAAAAAAAAAAAAAACCAAGACGGCAATCGATAAAAGCTGATTCCAAATGAACAAAATCGATGGCTGGGAGAAATCATGACCGGGGGGGGGGGGGGGGTAAAAAGACACCCCCCCCCCCTCACGCCAAGGGGCACGTGAATTAGACGCTTGACATGTGGCGGTGTCATTGCAGGTTAGGGACGTCACCGTTTGGCATGTCAATTGCTGTCACGTGGTCTCTGGTAACGACGGTCATGTGGGCTATGTTATTGTTGTTTTTTCGTCTCCCGCCCCACCCTCCTCCACTCTGACATAGGATGCTGGTAATGACAGCTACCCCCCCCCCCCCCCCCCCCACACACACACCCAATAGCTCCATTCTTCGTGAGATAGGATGCTAATAATAACAACCTCCCCCCCCTGACCTAGGTCGCTGGTAATGACAGAACCCCCCCCCCCCCCCCCCAGCCTTTGGTGCGTGAGAAACGAAACAGTCACTGGTTGCCGTTGTCACAGTTGGATATCCTAGGCGGTCCTTAAATGGTTTGTTGTGGTTTCCGATGGTGTGGTTTCCGATGGTGTGATTTCCGATGTTGTTATTGTGGATGTTATGGTTTCCAATGTTGTTTTTTATATTGTTGTCTTCGGTGATGTGATTTCCGAATTCCGATGTTGTGGGTTCTGATGTTGCTATTTCCGATGTAGTGACTTCCCATGTTGTGGTTTTCGATGTTTATATATATATATATATATATATATATATATATATATATATATATATATATATGTGTGTGTGTGTGTGTGTGTGTGTGTGTGTGCGTGCGTGCGTGCGTGCGTGTGTGTGTGTGTGCGTATGTAGGCCTAAGTGTGTATGAGCGTATAATGGTAATATTTAATAACATATATACCAATCTATTACACCATATTTCTATAATATGTAATGTAAAAATAGAATATGTTATCGGTTAATATTAATTTGATTTGATTGTGTCCCATGTAAAAATTTAAAACAACTAGGGGAAGCTACCTATAATTATGTTACAAAAGGACAAAATATACAGGTAAATTCAATAGGAATAAACAAAATTGTGCTGGTTATTGCTTTTTTTATATATTAAAAAAAACATATATATTAAAATAATTATTCATTACTGAAGTACAACTTCACTCTAGTGTAGATTAAAAACTATTAGCGAAATAAACCCTAAATTAATAGACTTTTGAAAACCTACTCAGGTAATAGCTGCAAACTGATTGATTACTCTAATGAGAGAAGATCTTGCTTTCCCTATATATTTGTTAATTTAAAAAAATAATTGAGAATTTAAGTAAGGCAAAAACTATCACTGGACTATCACTGCAAAAACAGTGAAGTTATTGAGACAAAAATGATTTTAATTTTGATTAATGTTAACTACTTGTGTACATTATTTGCAAGATATTATGCTTATGCACATGTTTGATTTATTGAGACAAAAATGATTTTAATTTTGATTAATGTTAACTACTTGTGTAAATTATTTGCAAGATATTATGCTTATGCACATATGTTTGTTTGATTTTTTTGGACTTTAAATTTATAAAATTAATAAACTAAAGTAAAAATACTGCGAGATGATGTATGCTCCTGGTTGTCACTCGAGAGTACCATCATGAAGAGCAAATGTGGCAAAAAAAAAAAAAAAAAAAAAAAAAAAACAACAAAAAAAACAACGAGAACTATCAAATGATAATAATGAGATAACCATGTGACATAATGAGTTGATATTAATTAATGAAAACCAATATGAAAACCTCATTTTAATAAACATATAAATGTCTAAGAATAAAAAATAAAAATAGAGGAATCCTGTACTAGAAAAGGGGCAAAATAAATTATTTCAGCATATTGACGAGGCAAAAATATTTTAAAAATCGTTTATAGGCATCTAGCAGAATTTGTAAAATAAGATTGAAACATATATATACTTCTGAAATAGTTTAACACATTTACCTGTATTTTTCCCTAATTTTCACACCTGCACCTGGGAGTTAAAAACAATAGACATGTCAATGCAGGTGTGATTTACGCGCCGCCTGTCTTCGTATGATTTATCGACCTTTCGACGCGGTAATTACGTTTCTCGGTCGATCGGTTTTTTTTCGCCCTTGGGACAAGATTCGCAGCAACATGTAGGTTAACGTTTTCACTAATTATGTATTGATTCTCTTTGTTTCCTTTTGTCTTCTTCTTTCTTAAACTCTGTACAGTGGAGAATCTTATAGGTCCAACTTTGATGGTCTCCATCTCAGCAAAATGTCCTATACAATCGTTAGTTTGTTTTGAAGATAATGTAGAAGGCTTTTATATATTCCACAACAGGCGAATACAGACTAGTATCGTTGGTTATATTTGTGTGAGTGTATCTTTGTTAGGGTGATGGTTAGATAGAATTTGGGTTATGTTCACGATTAGACCAAATACCAAAGAAGAAAACAGAGTTTAAAATTGCACTATATTAGAACGGGCAAGCATCTTGAAGACTGTGAATAGCAGTGTCAGCGGAGATTGTCAATCGACTCCCCTTTATTCGCCCAACTTATGTTGGGTACACATTTGAGCTGTGTGGGCTCAGTGGCGTGGATAAGCTGGATACAGATTATCCCTAGGTTCCCCATCCCACGCCTCTATGGTAGCTCCTTGCATTGCCCTCAGAGGTGGGTGTGTTGACTGATTTGATATTTACTGCTCAATGTATTAGTAAGCACTATAGGTGTTAACATGTAATACTGGCAGTTAGATATTTAAATAAAGTACTATTAGTGTGGGGACAGAGATGTGTGTGCCATTAGACTTCAAATAAAGATAAAGCCCATAACTGAATGGCATAAATATTCCATTAAAATACCATCACTATATATATATATATATATATATATATATATATATATATATATATATATATATATATATATATATATATATATATATCGCGTATATTATTTATCGCTGTATCAAAATCACATCACTGCAAAAAAATGTTAACAAATTTGTTAATAATTTAAATACAATTAAATTCAAACTTTTTTTTTTACACACATTGTTGTCGTTTGCTTTATGCTTATGCTTATTTATAGGGAGGGAGTGGGGGACAAGGCTGTACCTGTTGTTGTTTTTAAAAATTAAACTGATTTTTTTTAGAATTAAATGAAATAGGACCTAACCAATAAAAGTCTTTAAAAATTTAAATCCTCTTCTGCCTCGTTAGGTCCGCTATTTTATTGAACCAGCCCTCACCGGTCTCCCGTCACGAGTTCAGGAAGTGAGAACACTTTCGTAGCGTGCCTGGTAACCGAGCCGCCATGCGAGGGTTGTCTGCACGAGTCTCAAACTTCGGGGAGGGGAGGAAGGGAAATTAGAGGAACAGAAATAGTGTTCACGTGTTTTATTAGAAAGCCGTGCCGTCTGGCTGTAACCATCTTAGAGGGAAAAAAAGTTGGTTGAAAAAAAAAGCAACCAAGATACTTCTAAATAAGGGGACAGGACCTATAAAATCTTGTATACAAACTCTGAACTTTTATCATGAAGCATAGCCTTACCCTAAATCTAACACTGATTCACTAATCCTGATTCCTATACCTTATGCACAATTTGACATTGACCCTAAGCCAAATCCTAATCTTTATTTTAATAAGAACATCGAGAGAAAGTCGTTTCGATACGATGCTGTGAGAGAAAAGATACGATACGATACTAAAGAGTCAAGTGTTTAGATAGAACACTGAGAGAGAAAAGGTTTGATTCGATACTTGAGAGAAAAGCTACGATACTATACTAAAGAGTAAAGTATTTTAATAGGATACTGAGAGAGAAGTGTTTAGATACGATACTGTATTATACTGGCTGGGGTTTATATATAAAAAAATTATGAAAAAAAATTATGATCCAGTATCGATAATAAGTAATAAACAATACCACAATGGACACATATTTTGAGAATCTCTGTACGGCAATATTTATATGCTTTACATTATGCATTCAGTAATTAAAAAAAATTTATAACTCGCTTTAAAACGTAACATTCCCGTCTTGAGTAAATTGCTGATAAGAAATTTAAATTTTATGCAACCAAAAAAAAAAATGAAACCATTATTGCCAGAGATGATTTTAGCCTCCATTAATGCCGATGTGGATACCTCAGGGTGCATGTCTACCTCCCCAGGTAATACCAGCACATCCCATGTAACGTCACGCTCTGTTAAGTCCCGTTACGGTCCTGCGATCGTCAGAACTGCCTGGCATTCTTGATAAAAAAAATTGAAAGAAATCGTTCGCCTTCCCGGGACACAACAATGCCAACAGTTTAAAGGACTTAAAATGTGTTTTACCTAGCACATTGGTGAATCATAATACATTACATGTTGGGGGGGGGGGGGTATTTTAGTCGTGACATTAAAAATGGTTACCATTCTAGTGTTTTTTTCGTCATGGGTTTTGATATAGAGTAGGGTTAGCAATGGACAAATGTCGGCAACCGTTTTAGTCATTTCCCAAGGTCCTTCAAGCAATTTAACCATTTTCCTCTTTTCTAACATTTGTGGAAGTAATTAATATTTTCTACACAAAAAGTTAATGTTACACCACATATTACATCTATATATTTGTATTAATATTGATATTTATTGGCCGAAGAGAAGAGCACACACAGGCAGAGATGACTGGAAGAAACTCTGCACACAGGGAACCAGAATGAACAGCTATGAAAGTCGTTAAGGGCGATGGGTCTTGTCCAGATAAGCCCCGCCACTAATTCAAAAAGTGCACGGGCGAACAGTTAAGCCCCGCCTACTTGTGAACTATATCTGATGTCTAGACTTATGCATATTTAAACGCACGCCATAAAAATCACAACTCCTTCTCCGCCGCTAAAAGTACAAGTTTCACACCCCCTTTTTATTACCTTTTTTTTAGGGTGGCGGGGGTTAACTTTTTTGGGAGGGTTTTATCTGGACAAGATCCATGAAGTAAGTGGGGATTTATTGATTTTGATCCTCAATTTGCTGGCATATAGATCTACCTTCAAACTTACGCCTGTTAGGTATCTACATCTAACAGCGCCGATATTTTCTTAAACATAGCAATTAAAACAGCATTATTGTCCCAAACGTGGACAGACTCGCACCTGTGATTTGTGAAAGGTGAACACGTGTGGCCATCTGGTACTGTGTGTGCAGGGTGGGTATGGGAGTCTAGACAGGTTTGACACGACGACACTAGACTACTGTGAAACTGATTTTGAAATATTAGGCCGTCTGCGAGGCCGTCTGATAGTATTTTTATTGTATCAAATCGTCAAACATTTGAAAAAATATCGACTAGATCTAGATCTAATAAAATTACTACTTCAAAGAGTCAAAAGTATGAGACCCTATGAACGTGTGGGGAGGGAGGCTCGCAAGATAAGTAATGCAGAAGCTATTTTGAATATATACTAGATCTAGATCTAAATCTAGATCTAGAATCTATATACTTTAAGTACGAATATGGAAAACATGAATTAAATAAATCTATTTGTGGACTTTGTTGTATTTTGACGAGAGAGAGCCAAGTTCTGTGACGTAATTTTACGGAAACACGTGACAGTATTGTCAGTATCTTAAAAAAAACGTTTCACATCTGTCACAGAAGGCCCCGATCCTAATTTTAAACCATCTTCAGCAGAGTAATGATATAGATCTAGTCTAGATCTAGATCTCTAGATCTAGATTAAACTCCAGATGAGTCTAGACGGAAAACGGGTCGAAATGTATTCAATTTAGATTAGATCTAGACTAGATCTAGAATCTAGTAGTATTAAAATAGGATGTACTTACATACACATTTCTTGACTTGGTAAAAAGAAAATAATCCTTTGCACAAGAAAAATTCCACAACACTTCCGATTGTTAATCACTAATCAGTGACTAATCACTTATCTGTGAAATAAAACACATCACATCCAATCAGTGAAAAGTGAAAGCATTCAAAAGGATAGACAAATTTTTTTTTTGTTCACAAATCATACACATTTAATAAGTATTTTTGTAGATTTCTAGATCTATCTAGTATCTACTTCTACTTAAAACTAATTATTATTGTGTAAATTAGTACAGTTCTACATCTAGGCCTAGCCTACAAACTTTCAAAAAGCACACACTATTTTTAGATATTGAACTCCTGCTCCAATCAGAAATATTTCCCTCCGTGTTTCCGTGTTCCTATTTAGAATGTCAACTAACGAAATGAATTGAGCTCTATATCTAGATCTAGGTCTCGGTATACTATGTCACATATTAAAACCGAGCCCGGCTCGAGAGAGAAAAAAAAAACTGCAACTACAAACAGCAAGTGTCACACTGTTGGATGGCCGTGTGCAGTCTGCAAACACTAGCAGCGTACGTGTCCCGTCCGTCTGCGATGATGGTGTGTGTGTGTGTGTGTGGTGGAGGGTGGGGCGGGGGGAGGTGGGGAGCGAGCGTAACCGACGGTTTTTTTTTAGGGATGCGCGGACGTCCAAGGCGAGATGACGGATAGCAATCGGTGGTT
The DNA here is from genome assembly GCF_028476545.2 of Physella acuta. Taxonomy (NCBI): domain Eukaryota; kingdom Metazoa; phylum Mollusca; class Gastropoda; family Physidae; genus Physella; species Physella acuta. The sequence goes on along the minus strand of NW_026731676.1, from coordinate 18,679 downwards.
CCAGTGGTGTGGCAGTGCATGCATGTCTGGGGAGGGATGGGGATATTTTTTTCTGATGGGAGGGACGGGGGGGGGGGGTAGTGGTGGGGTGGGGGGGATTAAAGTGAGAATATGAAGTTCCAAGAGTGGAGGGGGGACTACATATGTAGAGAGAGATGAGTGGAACAGGAAGAACAATGGAGATAGCATGAGGTTTGTGAGGAGAGAGATCAGCGGAATAAATACAGAGAGAGGGGAAAGATTTTTTTTTTAATTGGAGAAAGGGGAACATTGAAAGAGAAATGGTTTTGGGAGAGAGAGAGAGAGAGAGAGAGAGACAGAGAGAGAGACAGATAGAGAGAGGTAGTAAGAGCGTTTGAGAATCACATTACCAGATCAATTTTGATAGCAAATTAAAAGAAGTTATGGTCTATCTCTTTAAACGATCTATGTTGCGCCCCCCCCCCCCCATTTCTTTATCTTGTGATCGAGTTACGATAATAATTTCGGTGCGCGCTTGAAAATGGTGATTTTACGATAGCCAACAGCACTTCCTGCATTGTAGTATGTCATGTATGGCTTCTTTAATCTCAGTCAGTGTGTACAAATATGACATTGGGTATTTTTTTTTACACATACGGCATTGGGTACGTATACACATACGGCATTGGTTATTTTGGGTTGATGTATGATATGATTGCTATGAATCATTTACAAAACGTTATTGTATGTTGGTGTTAATTTTTTTTTTTTTTTGGCGAGAGACATTTTTTGCATATTCAGACAAGATGAAGCACGTAAATACCTGTACCAAGCAACGTAAAAAAAAATAATTCCCCATTCTTTTCCGTAGTCTGAACCTTATTCTCTGTAAAAAATTAAGGTCGGCAAATCCACAACACTTTTTAACATGGGTTTAAACCTTGAGTTTAAGACAAGTTTTAGTTAGGTTTAGAGTTCATAGGGGATATGTTTCAAAATCAAATATTTAGTATAAGAGAGTATTGTATTGGTTAGCAAAAAATTTTTGGGAGGGAGGAGCGAGAGGGAGACCCACAATAGGAGTCAGGGGGGGGGGGATCCATAAAAGAAGAAGAAGAATTTTTGCAATATTTATTGATGCAGGATTTCTCTAGAAATATATTAAGTTCAGCATCAGATCCGCACCGCCTTATACCCCCTATTCCTTACATCCTCTATTCAATCCCACCCCCCACCCCCCCCCCCCTTTTTTTTTCTTCTTCTATGTAGCGCCTTTAACATTTCACACAGCAGGTTGTCAAAAGCCCTAACATTTTCTTTTACCCACAACTGATTTATGTCTTTACAACAAGCCTAGACCGTGTTAATAAAACCGTCAAAGGATCGTATATTAGAAAGGTTTTTTTTTTGTTTCCTTCCATTTTGTTTTTTTATTTTTTATGTGGCTAGTGTCAAGGTGATAACACAACCCTGAAGAAATGTGTAAATGCACGTTGCCATGGCAACGGAACAGAGATGTCTTATAGGAGAATTGATACCCAGAATTGATTCCCCCAGCCTTTTCGTCTCCATCTTAAGCCATTGTACACAGACACACACACACACACACACACACACACACACACCACACATACAAACAACAAGCACACAACCCCACACAAGCTTACACACATACGCAAATACACACACTTTCACTCTCACGCACCAAATTACTCACTCTCATTCACAGAAGCTCATACACACGTACACGCACATACTTTCACTCTTACACACACATACACCTATTCTCTCTCTCACACACATACACACATAAGCTCACACGCACGCACACACAAACACGCATACACCTAACAATTCGCTCTTAACTCACACACACATAAATCCACTCTCCGTCTTACATACAAGCTCACACACACACGCACACACACACATTCACACACTCACGCACACAATACCCCACACGCCCTTGCTACACTGATTAAATGCATTATGTAATCGATCTATAATTGAGCGCGAGATGGCTCGCCCGTTGGTATTGAGAAGCTAACGTATGCGCACGTGATCGAAGGTGAGTCACACGTGCGGTGTAACTAAGGCCCTGATTGGCTCTGATTGCCGTCAGACCAGAGCCAGGAAGACATAAAAAATTGGAGTTTAAAAAAAAAACTTCAGTCGTACTCGACCTTGAGGCTTTTCAATTTCAACGTAGCATAAACACTGTTTAATGTCTTCGCTATACAATGCCAGTTGTCCATTGATTATTTTTTTCCTTTATTCTCAAAGAAAGTGAGGTAAAATGTTAGTAATTTTGATGTAGTGTTTTCTACAATTAGAAAGCCGAAAACTGATCGGAATTGATTTACTTACAAATGATAAAATTTTAGGGACATATTTTTTTAGTAACAATAAGAAACGGTTTTAAGGTAAATAATACCATTGTTTTTATGCGCATAGTATCATTACTTTACTTATAAATTCGCTCCACCCCCCCCCCCACCACACACACACACACAAACACACACACACTCCGCTGCTTCACTGTATCGCTAAGTGTCACGCTTTACCTTGCTATAATACTTAAAATATATTTGTGTATATGGTACTGCCGAAAAGAAAATTCCAAAATTAAATTGCAAAGATGATTGTGTCGAATCAAATGTATGCGCCTGGTCGGGCGGGAGAACTCATGGTGGCTTTTCCAAAAGTCCCGAGTTCGTACCCCTAGCAGATGAGTCTCGTTAGCTGGGGACAGTAACCCGTCTAAAAGAAAACAGATCCAAAATCAAACAACTGCTGCCTTGTAGTTTGTTCTTGGTTGGACAAAGGCTATGGAAGCAAATCCAGAAAGAAAAGCAGGCTGAAGTTGGAGTCAACGGATAATATGGCGCATGACATACTGACTTAATTGTGTTGGGCACTTAATGGTGTCACCGCCCCCCCCCCCAGAGGCGTAGCGACCCTTTCCGGCGTCCGGGGACAAACTTTCAATTTTCGATTTGCACCCCCCCCCCCTCAAACTATCGATTTGCACCCCCCTCCACCCTTGTCGGGATTTGTCAAATTTGCTCTTTAAAAACCTTTTAACACTCGAATTAATCACTTAATTAAGTGGAATTTTCATTTTTCTCTATATATTTTGCTATTTTTTGCCTAGGTGTCACCTCCCCTAAATGGTGTCACCCGGTGCAGTCCGCACCCCCCCCCCCCCGCACCCCCCTCCCCTCGCTACGCCACTGACCCCCTCTCCAAAGTATTAAAATAAAAACAAAGAAGAAGAAATATTTATGCCTTTCTTAATTTATAAATCAAAGCCTTTATATAATATCGCATATTTAATTTTTAAAACTATTCGTAATATGAACCAGACCATCTGTATCTCTCTCGTTCTTATCTAACCATCCTATCCTAGCGCCATCTGTATCTCTCTAGTTCTTATCTAACCATCGTATCCTAGCGCCATCTGTATCTCTCTAGTTCTTATCTAACCATCCTATCCTAGCGCCATCTGTATCTCTCTAGTTCTTATCTAACCATCGTATCCTAGCGCCATCTGTATCTCTCTAGTTCTTATCTAACCATCTTATCCTAGCGCCATCTGTATCTCTCTAGTTCTTATCTAACCATCGTATCCTAGCGCCATCTGTATCTCTCTAGTTCTTATCTAACCATCGTATCCTAGCGCCATCTGTATCTCTCTAGTTCTTATCTAACCATCGTATCCTAGCGCCATCTGTATCTCTCTAGTTCTTATCTAACCATTTTATCCTAGCGCCATCTGTATCTCTCTAGTTCTTATCTAACCATCCTATCCTAGCGCCATCTGTATCTCTCTAGTTCTTATCTAACCATCCTATCCTAGCGCCTTCTGTATCTTTCTAGTTCGTATCTAACCATCGTATCCTCGCGCCATCTGTATCTCTCTAGTTCTTATCTAACCATCCTATCCTAGCGCCTTCTGTATCTTTCTAGTTCTTATCTAACCATCGTATCCTCGCGCCATCTGTATCTCTCTAGTTCTTATCTAACCATCGTATCCTAGCGCCATCAGAGACCTACAAATTGCCAATGGAAGAGTTGGTCCTGTATCTAGACATGACACCCGTTTGTGTCCTATTCAGTAGCGATACGCTAAACCCACGGTCTTTCACTTGAAGCAGGCGAGCGGAAAAACTGGGCTAAGGTGTCGTAGTATATTGCTGAGCCAAGAATCGCATTCTTACACTGTTGAAGGGTGCACCTTCGTAGTCTGGAGTGGTCTGCGCGCTTGAGTAGGTTTGAGTAGAGTTGATATTATGGGATATAAATGTAGTTCCACTCTACACTTGGGAGTGTCGACCCCCCTAGAGGTGGGTTATTGTTGTAGGAAATGACACTTAACTAAGGGTTGTTGTTGAGGATATAGGGGCGCTCTTGTCGTTGCGTGATCGTTTTGACGTGATCTTTTCACACGTGATCATTTCGTGACTTAACACGGAGCCACTAAAATGTTGAGTAATTATGTGTAAAAATTTCAACTTCTTTCTTCTTCTTCGTTCTTATTTTTTAGTGTTGGAGGGGATCGAGCCTTATCTGCCAGTGGGTTTGAACTCGAGACATAAATTTAAACTAAATTTATGTAATGAGTTAAATTGATCGCATGTTTTTCGCTACTGTTTGATGAAAAAAAACAGTTTGAAAAACAAATAAACCTCCCCTCACCAATTAGGTCCTGTCGCTTTAGCCTTGTAACAGATTAGATTGGATTTGTTTAATTTGCTTCTAATTAAATGGTACAATCGCGATTGAAATTAAATCCTATGATACTGTGTGTTTAATGGGATGATGAGGATAGTTTTTTCAAATTAAACATGGCCTGGACCAATACGTCTGCGTCGTTTTTGTCGATCAATTTTCGTCTGGTGGGGGCCTTTTAAAGGGGTCGTTTTGTCGTGGCCGTTTATACGGGATTTAATTTTGGAAATATATAAAACAAAATAAAGTAATCACACAAACAGACACACCAGAGACCCCTATAATAGTCCCACGCACTATAACATAAACCACTCACACCAATGAAACACAAACTGGAGACCCCCAGCCTACAAAATATACATTCCATACCTCACCACTGGCCCCGCTCGAGTTAGTCATCTAATGGAATAATTAGAAGAGGAATATAGGACCGGCTTCAGCCAGTAAAAAAAGAGGGTTCTACGATAATTTATTTAAAGGGCCTAGAACTCAATTCAATGGAGTGGTGGTCATTTATCTCAAGGGCTCTCAACACATACACGATCAAAGGGGCCGCTAAAACATTACAACAGTAGGGAAGAAAAGAAAGCGGTATTTCAAGGGGTTAATGGATACCCATGGCCGTTCGCAATTAGTGCTATTTCTTTAATTTTTTTTTATTTTTTTTTGGTGTATTTAAAGCATTTGTATTTCATTCATTGAACACACATCTTGAGACAATATAACAGTACTTAAATAAATGTTAAGATTTTTGTTAAGATTTTAAACGCAAAGTATTTATAATTTATACCATAACTTGTTTATGAAAAAAAAAACGTGTCGATCGAGATCAGATTTAAATAGGCTGAATTTTACATTAATAGACGAAAACAATACGGAATAAAAAATTTAAACTGCTTTCTAGGAAAATACACCACATTCTCAAAGCGATGCATCAAAAACAATTAGCTATTGTACAAAACTGTGCGACTGCGCATCTCTCAACTTTCAGCCCAAGGGGAAGCGACTCTAAGAAAATGGGACACCATTTCCAACACATTGATAACCGAAATGTCAAAAGCAATGTCAGCAATTAAGCTTGATTGGCATGAGGACTGACCAGCTTTGTTTGGCTGGCCGGGCAAATGTTGGGCTATCCATCAGAGAATAGTCTTACCCCTGTTTAGGCTCAGGCTTGCGGGAAAACCTATTAAGTGCTTTCTCGTGAGTACTACTACTAATATATATCTCGTGAGTACTACTACTACTACTGCTAATATATATATATATATATATATATATATATATATATATATATATATATATATATATATATATATATATATATATATGTTGTCTTCATTAATCTTATAATTGTTTTTAGTTTTAAAGGTAAAAAGTGTATTTAACACCATAATTTTAAAAATAAATAAATAAAGATTGTAAACATAACGTAGATTCGATATATATTTTTTAAATTGTTGTAGAATTAATTGTAACTGAGTATATTTAATTAGTCTGGCCATTCAAAACAGATTTTAAAAAAAAAAAATGTTTATTCATCCACTGAAAATCAAACAACAAAAAGGCGGAAGAAGATAACTGAATTTGTAGTGCTCCCCCTTGACTACGGCGAAACGGTAAGGCATTGGTTGAAAATACCGAGTAAATGCTACAGAAGTTGCTTGCAGAGTTTACTTTAATGCATCTTTTTTGTGCCCCCACCCCTTTCCAGCCGAAACACGTCCACAGACCCCCCCCCCCCTAACGAAATAGAACGTATATAGAGTTGGTACTTTTACAGTGCCGCTTCCCCCCACCCCACTCAACCCTGAAATTAAAGTCCGCCCCCATCCCCCAATTCGTTTGAGGTTCAGAGGTCATGTGATTACATTACAGTTCTTTTCCTTAAAATAATTCTTCCATTTTAGATTATTTGAGTTTCAGCTATCGTTGCTAAGGACGCTCAATCCTGATTGAAAGCTTTACAAAAATCTGGACAATGCTGTAGCTAGTGCGTTGTTTGCATAGCATTCCGAGAAAAATCCGGACAACGGACAAAAATCGATTGTTGTTTAGCCCTTCTCATTTTCGTTGATAATTTTTTTTTATTATTTCGGATACACAGCGCATAATACCGTTTTTATCATAATTAATATTCTTCTTCTTTTTTTTCGTCTTATTATTATTACTATGTTTCTTTTTATTATTCTATTATTTTTTACACCTTTATTATTTTTATTATTACTGTCGATATCATTATCTTCGGTTTTTATTTTGTTCTTACGTGTATTATTATAATATCGATCATGAAAACTTCTACGACCTTTTTACTAATCATAACAAATCGTAACTTTAATGTATCCTACGTTAAAGTTACAACAAGCAAAGACGTCTAAAGCATGTGTGAAGATTTTATAGTCCGCTCTCCTTTAAAAAAAATCACATTAGTGAGTTACAAAGAAACTTGATTAATTTCTCATTTTGGCCAGTTTATATGTCTGAGTTACAGACAAGCATTAAGATACAGAAGCGTATGACTGTATCTGTGTTGGAGGGGGGGGGGGGTGGCAGGTATGAACCATCCACTTTGGTCGTTCTTGACTATGCCACTGAAATCGTATAAGAATAGTCGCAAAGATAAATGGCGATCGAAGCGGTCAAGTGCGGAGTGGATGGAAATACTGAAGTTTAAAAGCACACAGGAAACACGAGTGGTGAGTAGAAAAAAACGTGGAAAGAGGGATAGGTTTAGTCAATGATGGGGTAGGTTTAGTTAAGGAGGGGTAGGTTTAGTTAAGGAGGGGGTAGGTTTAGTCAATGTTGGGGTAGGTTTAGTTAAGGAGGTGGTAGGTTTAGTCAAGGAGGGTAGGTTTAGCCAATGAAGGGGTAGGTCTAGTCAAAGAAGATGTAGGTTTAGTCAAGGAGGGGTAGGTGTAGGTTTAGTCAATGATGGGGTAGGTTTAGTTAAGGAGGGGGTAGGTTTAGTCAATGAGGGGTAGGTTTAGCCAATGAGGGGTAGGTTTAGTCAAGGAAGGGTAGGTTTAGTCAAGGAGGGTAGGTTTAGCTAATGAAGGGGTAGGTCTAGTCAAGGAAGATGTAGGTTTAGTCAAGGAGGGGTAGGTGTAGGTTTAGCCAATGAGGGGTAGGTTTAGTTAAGGAGGGGGTAGGTGTAGGTTTAGTCAATGAAGGGTAGGTTCAGTCAATGAAGGGGTGGGTTTAGTCAAGAATGGGTAGGTGTTGGTTTAGTCAATGAGGGGTATGTTTAGTTAAGTAGGGATTAATTGTAGGTTTTGTCATGGAGGGGTAGGTTTAACCAGTGGGGTAGGTTTAGTCAAAGATTGGTAGGTGTATGTTTAGCCAATGAGAGGGTAGGTTTAGTCAAGGAGGGGGTAAGTGTAGTTTTATTCAATGAGGTGGTATGTTTACCTAATGAGGGGTTAGGTTTATTCAAGGAGGGGTAGATTTAGCTAATGAGGGCGTAGGTTTAGTCACGGAGGAGGTGGGTGAGGGTTTAGTCAAGGAGGGATAGAGGGAGGTTTGTTAATGAGGGGGTGGGTGAGGGTTTAGTCAAGGAGGGATAGAGGGAGGTTTAGTCAATGAGGGGGTGGGTGAGGGTTTATTCAAGGAGGGATAGAGGGGGGTTTAGTCAATGAGGGGGTGGGTGAGGGTTTAGTCAAGGAGGGATAGAGGGGGGTTTAGTCAATGAGGGGGTGGGTGAGGGTTTAGTCAAGGAGGGATAGAGGGAGATTTAGTCAATGAGTAGATAGGTGTAGACAGGTGTAGATTTATTTAAGGAACAGACACAAGGGCAGCGACACTTTCTGGATCCTGGAGCTAATTATAATTTCTGCCCCTTTCTCCCATAAGTAAACACTAACCAAAACTAGACTGTTTTAACTCCTCAATTTGTTTTTCGATATTTATACCCCGCTGTGTTCTAACTTCACCAAGAAATCGTGGCAAAATGTATATTTCCAATATCTTTCACCATTAGTACACAAAATTCCATTTCTCTGCGTATTTGATATAAAACTGTTGCGGAAGATTTAACTTAAAACCCAGTGAGCATTTTTTAAAACTTGATTCCCCCCCCCCCCCCCTCCCACCCTCCTCAATAACAATCCCATGCCTACGCCATTGGAAAAAAATGGAACATTTTGTTTATCCTGCAATGTTGTCAAATGTGAGGACTATCTCGTGCAAATGTAAACTCTATAATAATTATAAAATTATAATTTTAAAAATCATAATGAAGGGTTTTTGTTTTACACAAACACTTAATTGTAAAGCTTGTTTGTTTTGTCGACGCTAAAATATATTTTAAGTTGTGAATAAATCAAAATCAGGACCGTAAATGAACTCACAACACATAACTTGCAATAAAAAATAACACATTATTCAATAAGTTTCAACGATAGAAGTTTAATGTGGAAAGTTAATTCTATTAAATACTTTTTATAGTGAAACAAGGGAGGTAATCCATTTCTTTTTAACCAAAAGCCATTTAAACTAGAAAGAAATCCAATAACATAAAAATAAAGATTAATTCTCAAAGTATATTATAATATTTAACATGCACATTAACATATACTTGAAATCTTTGTCCACTCTGTATGCTTTGATAGATATTAGATTTATTATTCTAAACTATTTTAAATAGAAAACTAATAAATATATTATTTACGTTGTTCTTAAATAAGTGAAATTTCACTTATCCTTTTAGTACTATGAGTTGTTCACCGTTTGAAATCATTGTTACACTCTATCCAACAGGAGGCACCTTGATCAGCAAGGAGGTCCTCCCAGTCCTACAACATCCTACAATGTCATCTCCTCGCATGATGTCATACGCAGATATTACCAGCGCCAGCAAGGGGGTTGCGCCCCTGGATATTCCCCCTGAGTCGAGAGACTTGGGGAGGAGCCACCCGGACTACGGTTCGGGTGGCTTAATGAAAGCCTGGGCCCAACCCTTTCCAGCCAAGTCGACTACATTCCTGAACCTGCCAGAAGAAAACTGCCCAGACCTGTTTGAAGCTGAAACGCCCACAATGCAACTGAACATAATCTCCAAAGGACATCCTAACCTACGAGGTCACGTAATCCGGCAAATCATCAGTGACCAGCAAATCCAATTACTTAATTACGGCAGAGTGGACACATGGTTTTTCTCATCGAAAGCCTTTGACGTCACCACTCTACACAACACACACAAAACTCACGGACCATACACACTACACTTCACACTATACGAAAAAAACAAAATCAATGGGACCCTTAGATGGGTACCCCCTACACTAAACAACGCAACTCTCATTCAAGCACTACGCCCCTATAGCAACCAAGAACCTATCATCACCACCATCCCACACACCAACAACCGCAGTTTCTCCATATACACCGACAACCCAACACACATCCCACACTACATCCACATAAACTACAAAGACAATACACTCAACATACTTATAGCAATTGCCGGAAGGAAACAAGCCTGCCAATTCTGCTCCTCCAACCTTCATTGGACGAGCCAATGCCAAATGTCCAACCTGTCAACAGCTCAATATGCACCACCACGCGAAACAACAACCTCTACGGATAACCAAACTGCACCACAACCCTCAAAGCCGATAGATGACCAGACGACCCCAAACACGACCATCACGGACACTCTCAATAGTAGTCCAGCCAACTCTTCCAAACCGCCTGATAACACAACAAACTCTAATACAAGCACAACGAAACCATCAATCATCAAAGCAACTGAGACAACAATCCTTAACTCAGACCTGCCATCACCTCCTACGACGTCTCCAGACAAAACTACAACAAAGCAAATCCCTGCATTCGACAGCCCTAGCTTAGTATCAGATATGGACACTAATGCAGTCTCAAAAAGAAAAAAGAAGAAAAGCCCCACAGAGGCAAAGAAAATAACAAAGAATCTAAAAATCGAAAAACTAGCTCATAACAAAACACATTGCAAATTCTGCACCCTGCGATTCAGAACAACCTTGGAAGTGGACCTACATGAAGACGCAATGCATAAAAAGTTCAAACAGTGTCATATTTGTAAACAAACCACGACAGGTTACACAGAAAGCACATTCTACACGGACATACTCAAGCACTACGAAGAAGAACACCCCGACGAAACAATGTACGCCTGCAACATATGCGACGTATCCCTCCCATTAGATGGTATACGGATGCATACAGAAAACCACCACCCAATCGCTCAACGCTCAAAAGCGAAGAAAACCTAGATCTAGGCACTGGTTAATGTCTCAGAAGGAAAAGAAGTAAGAAAACAGGCAACATGGAAAATAAAGAAAAAAAAATTATTTATGGCCTAAACAGCATATCTATTTATTTCTTTATATGTATACATTTGTAAATCCATCTTACAATGTTTTTAATACGAACATTTGAAATTATGTAAAATATGTTGATGTTGTTGCTCTTAAAAAAAAAAAAAAACTATCCAACAAGCATTAAATTCGATGTATCTTTCGTATTCATATACATTTTCGCTATTTATTTACTATATTCTGTACACCAATGTAACTATCTTGTAAATGTCCACCCAAACGGCGTGGAACGTTACTGTATTTGTTTAAATTGGAAAATAAAGGTATTTAAAAAATGCAGCTATCCCCCCCCCCCCCCATCCAATCTATATTTTTAGGCAGGGGTCAGCAACCTGCAACTCGCGAGCCGCACGCGTCTCTTAGATGGCATGATGCGGCTATCCAGCCCCATGTACAAATATTAATACTTATTTTAGTACTTTCTGGTATTTACAACGTATAGAGAAAGTCTTGTAATCGTGCAAAAAAATTCGAGATTTTTGCAAATCTCGACGTTTTACAGCTCCCTGAGTCGGAAAAAAATTGTTTTGCAATCTTGTCCGTATGTCTGTGTGTGTGTATGTGTGTGTTTGTGTGTGTAAACACGACAACTTGAGTACCGTAACAGCTAAGTTGATGAAATTTCATATATAAGTATAATATCAAAATCGTAGATCCATATCAATTTTTGAGCGATTTCCGATAACAGGAAGTGGATTTTTTTCTACTTTCAATTTTTCAAAAGCCTATAACTTGAGTACTATTTCAGATAGATAAATGAAATTTCACATGTAAGTAAAAGATTAAAATTCTCTGTCTTTTGTCAAATTTTGAGTAATTTCCGTTGACCAGAAGTAGTAATTTTCGCTATTTCCGATTTCTCAAAAAAAAAAAAAAAAACCGCATGTGAATTTATAAAGTACTAATAATATTCCGCACTATTATGCACATTTTATTTGGCGTTCACTTGGTGTGCAATTCTTTTTTCTACGTGATTTTATTCTTCTATTTTAAAAAGTTTAAGTATTTAAAGTGGATTAAAAATCATGTCTATATTCCGAGTTCTCATCCCCTGTTGTTTTATATAAGAATATTCGAGAAAGTTTAGGGGAGATCATTCCCGGTTTATTTTCGAAACAATCCACTTCATCAAGCAAGGCATAGGCTGGGTTTTCCTTTCCTTGCAGGTGTACATTTAGAGCTCATTTAGTTTCTTTGTGATATCCACCATGAAGTTGAATGTTTTAATTCGGGATCAGAGTTTCTTTCAGGCATCTCTTCGGGTGCCCCACCCCCTCCCCTCCCTGAAGAAAGTCTACCGCCCCCGAACGAAATTTATATAGAAAATATATACTTTTAACAGTGTCCGCCGTCCCCTGGGGTAGGACATTTAAAACTGTCCGGGGAGCGTGTGGGGTGTGTGTGTGCGTGCGTGTGTGTGTGTGTGGGGGGGGGGGGGGTAGCGGATACTGGTTTTTCTGTTTTTTTATGAAAGGGGAAAAAACGGTATAGATGCCTGAAGAAACTGTATACATCTACGGAAAGTGGGTAATAAAATGAATTGTAATTCAGCTATTTAAAAAAGTCATCGGAAAATTAGAAAAAAAAACATTTTATTGATCAGGAGCATTGAAATGATTTTTCTTTTAAACCCGGCTGTTCAATGGTAGTTATGTTGCTTTTGCCTTTTGAAAACACCTATTTCGGCTGAGCATGGGTCTGACCACATTATCGCTTCATATGCTGAGAAGACAGATACGGGTGAACTCTACTTCACCCAGCCCCGTGTCCCGCCTAGTCCCGATAGGCAACTTAATCATTCACATCTAAAAACAATTGACAAACAAATTTAACATATACATGATGTGTCTTGAACCCGTACCGCCCGTATGGTAACTATTACTCTATCAACTCAGCTATCTAGAGTTCACTTGTCCTTTACCTCAGCATATGAAAGAATAGTGTGGTCAGAGCCATGATTAGCCCAAATCGTTTTTTTTTAAACGATAAAAACATATTGTATGAGACTTGGCGGGACACTGGGCAGGTGAAGTACAGTTGGGTAGGTCACCTGTGACGTCAGCATATGAAGGGATAGTGTGGTCAGACACCACCGTCACACATTGTCACAAATTGCCAGATCATCAAAAAACATTGTTTTAAAACACGATATAGCGGCTAAAATTCAGTTTCTAACATAACTTCTTTTTTTAAACGCCAACGTCACACTATCTGACCACCCTTACCTTAACCACATATCGTCACAAAATTACGAACCCCCCCCCCCCCCCCAACTCATTAGAATAAGTTGTCAAAGTGGGAGAAGAACCCTGACGTTAGTGTGGAAACAATCAATCGCTAGTAGAGGGTTCAGATACCTCGCCTAGTAATCAATACGCTAACACTTCAACCAGTGACTGTATTTATAGGTGATCGATGTGTCAAGATAGTTGAATGGGTTGTTTTTTTTTTTTATTGATGTGAAACAATAACATGGGGGATGGGTGGGAGCTGTTAGTATTATACCACGTGACCAGTTGCTTAGCTCGGATAAGGAAGTTGCTAGCGGTGTTTCTTTAAGATTTTCTTTTCTCCAGGGGGAGTGGGGGCTCTTGAAAATTACGGAGAGGGGGGGGGGGGCACTGGTAAAAGTATATATTTTCTTTATACATTCTATTTCGCTCGGGGGAGGTGGAGCGTTAGTCGTGCAGAGAGGGAGGGGGCACAGCCCCGAATGAAATGCCTGAAAGAAACACCGGTCGCTAGTATTATGTTTTGTGACCAGTTACGTAGCTAGGATAAGGCTGACATAACTGAACACATAGTTAGAATTGAATATTTTTTCTGCTGGTATAACCTAAAAAAAAATGTTGAAATATGAAACTGTATCTATGAAGACCCCGACAAAATCGAAGGACACTTTGGAAAGGTTATCAAGCCCTTCGTACTGTTTCAAGTTCACCTTTGATCCCCGTCATGTTTCTAAACCGGGTTATGTTCGTTTATTTCGGAAAGTAGGCGCCAAATTCAAAACACTTTATAGTTATCGCTGGCGTCACAAGGGGGGGGGGGGGATCACACCGCATGACACCACCCATAAGGTGATACCAAAAACGTAAGAGAAAGTCTGCTTTTCCCAGTTAGTTATATAATTAATTAAAGTTATATACATCATTAAGCACAGGAAAACACTATTGGTCATTGGGATGACACCGAATTCCTTATAGTTTTTGTACATCATAATAGTCTTTGTCGTAGGGGTGTGTGTGTGGGGGGGGGGGGGGGATGTGACACTAAATTACGGCACTGGTTGTGACTCAACCTAGTGACGCCACCGGTAGTTAATTGAGTATCAATCAAATTATTTTTTATCTAACCTTTACTAAGTTTTTTTTTTTTTTTTTACTATTCTTATGTACAGCTTTTAATGTGTGTTCTTGCACAACACCGCACAATGAAAACCGCTTATTTAGTTAATGAGAAAAACAACACATAAAAAAATGCATGCTTAGAAAATCTATTCTTGTCCAGGTATTCATATTATGGTCAACATGATTAAATCCTTGCAAAGGTGTCAAGAAGGTCACGTGACACGTCTGGTCAACAGAAACCGGATCCGGCGATGATTAGTTATCGATGTTTTTTTTTTTCCTCGTTGACACGTCTTGGCCAGTTTAAGGACACCCTGATAGTGCTGGACAAACTCAGAAGTATAGCAAGGCTGATGTTTATTTTTTCTATCGAGGACTGGTCACAGGTTTGGTTTGGTGGATTCGATGTTTAAAATATCAGGGCTAATGGGTTGTTTCAGTGGCGTAGCGAGGTCGGGTGTCACCCGGTGCGGCAATTAATGGTGTCACCCCCCCCCCCCAGAGACGTTGCGACCCTTCCCGGGGACAAACTTTCAAGTTTTCGATTTGCCCCCCCCCCCCTCAAACTTTCTATTTGCACCCCCCCCCTCAAGTTTTTCTCTATATATTTTGCTATTTTTTGCCTTGGTGTCACCCCCTAAATGGTATCACCCGGTGCGGTCCGCACCCCCGCCCCCCCCCCCCCCCTTGCTACGCCCCTGGGTTGTTTTTCTTCTGGTTCAGCACTTTCTTCAATATGTTATAGCTTGTTTATGTTCGTGAGAATAGATGTCGGTAGACTTGCTATATTTGCAAATACAACATCATATTATTAGAAGATTGAGTATCTTGGCTGAAGGGTTTCTCTGTGTCTATGTATACACATACTCAAACATTTGCATACACATACTCATACATTTACACCGGTTGCCAGAAGAATGCGCAATAGGAAAATTGCGCACACAGAAAAATGCGCGAATGCAAGCTAATTATAATAATACACTTTAATTTAATCATATTTCGTTGAAATATGTTTTATTATGTTACAATGTACATGTAGTCACTCTCAGTTAAGGTCTATGAATGCTCGATTTAAGAAAATAAAAATGCCTTGCGCACTTTTTCTGCGCAGTTTTCCGTTGCGCAGTTTCCGTTGCGCATTTTTCCGGTCATCATTTACACCTGGACGTCCCGTACCTGTACCCGTACACGTAGGCTTCACATACACATACCGTAAAGGTACACGTATTGTACAAACTAAAAAAGTGAATTAGCTTGTTAAGAAGCATTAATTATTAAATATGCATTTTCTACTAATTGCAAAACAAAATAAACAAATGTAAAAAAATGAAGCTGGTTACCTTGATTATATTATTTTAATTAATTAAAATTCAGTTTTCCAAAAATTAAATTTACAAAAAAAAAAAAAATAGAAGAAGCATACTTGGATTACAACGCCATTAATTTTCTTATCGCAATTAATCTAAATAAATGAACCCAGTTTTTAAACGAAACAAAACATGAAGAAACAAAACCAAGCCGAGGGTGATTCAACTGGTGTTTTAATCAATAACACACACGGGCCCTACAGCGATGATACATTATGGCAACAAACACAGGCGAGCGAGGGTGGTAATGCCCCCCCCCCTCAGAACATAAGATGCAAACAGAGAAATTGATACACCCAGCCTGAGCCTGACAAGCTATGTCCATACTGGCGCTATTGATTGGAGGGCTACACCCGCCCCCGGTGGGGCCGTTAATAATTCAATGACCACCTCTGTTGTATGGCATTAGAAGTTAAGCCTCCACCACGCCCCCCTCCCCCAACACTCAAATCAAAAGTTTGATAAACTGGTGGTGCGTCCTCCCCCTATTGTGTTTCGTGTTATATATGTTACCGGCAATACAGAGCCGGCGTTAGGGGGTGGCAAACGGGGCGGCCGCCCTAGGCCCCGCGCCTGAAGGGGCCCCGCGCGTCAACACTGTCATTGTTATCTGAATTAGTTTGTAAACTTAAAAAAATTGTTGCTGAATTCAATTGGGAAAAACTAAATGGTTGATATGCCGAAGTTGTTGATTGTTATAACTGAGGCCCCGGTTGATGTTTGTGATTTATCACCCACCTGAACTGGGAAAGGACGTAATTCGATACAAAAACGGGGTCACACCTTCCATTTGTGTAGGGTACGGTCGCCTGGCATTTGACCTGAGCTGACTGGAGATTGTTGGATGCAAATCAGCTCCCGACCTGACATGGATGTAAATTTGGGAGACAGGTAAAAAGATACCCTATTGTATGCGGACCCATGAAGACGTCCTTTTAGTGAGCAGAGGGATGCCTGTAGTAGACAGTTAGTGACCCGATGAACTCTAGTCCTGACTTTCTTGTTGTAGATGTTTTAAATGCAGGCCTACTTGTCTTGGTATAACAAAATTAACATTCAGTTGCGTGCAGAAGGGTGGGAAGATGGCGATGAGGGGGGGGGGGAGGCCCTTAGGATCTATATCAAGGGGCATTAGACAGAGTGATTTATTATTATTTTTTTTGAAGAAAGTTAAAAGTGTTGATGTAGCATGTTTTCGCTATCATTAGCAGGTTTACGTCATGGTGTCACCACCAGCCCCCCCCCCTCTCCACCCTTGTCGGAATTTATCAAATTTGCTCTTAAAAGACTATTTAACACTCTAATTATCTATCATTTTTTGTATATGTTTTGCTATTCTTTTTGCCTTTGTGTCACACCCCCCCCCCCCCTAAATGGTGTCTACCGGTGCGGTCCGCACCCCCCCCCCCCCCTCGCTACGCCCATGCTTTTATATTAATAATTAGTCATCAACAAACAATTTAAACAACTTTATTTTCCTAATTATTTGGCACGTGATTGAATTTTCTTAAGTGATTTGGTATGAATGACATATCTGTCAAAAGTTATTAAATATCTTAGCATGAAAAAACCCACTAAGAACATTGGGTTAAAACGTGGGAGTGGGAGAGGTAAACATCTGTTATTAAAGTCTTATAGCCTCCAAAACATTTATGTGTTATTATGTGTGTATGCATATTATATAGGACTATACACACACACACACACATATATATATATATATATATATATATATATATATAATGGAAAAAAGCAGGCCCCGCGCGGATGGTTGGCCCTAGGCCCCGCGTATTCCTAACGCCGGCTCTGCGGCAATAGAATTCCCAGGCAATATATACAATCCCTGGCGTTTTCAGGAAGAGTATAAAATATATCGACGGTGTTACTTTTTATAGGCATTGTTGAGGCTGTCTGTGGGGGGGGGGGGGCGAGGGGGGTATCACTGACAAGACAGAGCACAGAGATGTACGAACACAACAGGACCCATAGAGCTAGCTAAGATCTGAGACACCTGTTACATACTCTACTCGTAGTACTCTCAGTACAATAATAGGCGGCACCAAGTAGAGTCAGAGTTTCTTCCAGCCATCTCTTTGGGGGGGGGGCGAAGCCCCCCCCCCCCCCCCCGAAATTTTTTTACCGCCCCCCCCCCCCCCCCCCGAACGAAATGAAATTTATGTAATTTATATAAAAAATATATATCTTTAACAGTGTCCGCCCCCCCCCCCCCCCGAAGAAAGTCTACCGTCCCCCGAAAATTTTAAGTGCCCCCCCCCCCCCCCCCCCGGAGAAAAAAGTCTGGAAGAAACACTGAGTAGAGTACAACAGTAAACGACATCGAGTAGAGTACAACAGTAGACGACATCAAGTAGAGTACAACAGTAGGACGGCATCAAGTAGAGTACAACAGTAGACGGCATCAAGTAGAGTACAACAGTAGACGCAATCAAGTAGAGTACAACAGTAGACGGCATCAGTAGAGTTACAACAGTAGACGGCAACAAGTAGAGTACAACAGTAGACGGCATCAAGTAGAGTACAAAAAGTAGACGGCATCAAGTAGAGTACAACAGTAGACGACATCAAATAGAGTACAACAGTAGACGGCATCAAGTAGAGTACAACAGTAGACAGTAGAGTACAACAGTAGACGGCATCAAGTAGAGTACAACAGTAGACGGCATCGAGTATTTAGAGTACAACATCACGTACACTTTATTAAAGATATAGAGAATAGTTTCTCCCCTTGTTACCCCACTGGGCTGGTTTATGTAAGAGTAGATTCGCCGTTTTTTAACTAAGTAATGAAATTTATTTTATAAATTAAGTATCACTAATCGTGGTTATTTTTAGCTCCTAACCTTGCCTTGTAAACGATGGCTACTTCCGTGGTTTCAATTATCAGATTGAAGACAAG